>NW_024354875.1:22006957-22201604 GCF_902729225.1 Pteropus medius
TTTTTACTACATTTATGTATTTTTATAAAATGGCCTTATAGATGGCTGAAAACTTTGTTATGGTTATGATTTCCTGTCACTTTTCCCCTGGTATTAGAGTTAGTAAATTCCGCCCACTAAATACTCTGTTGGAAAGGACTTATTCCCATTCCTTTTCTAGCCTGGGTTCCCAAGTTAGCCTTCTCCAGGAGGTTTCTATTATTTTTATTTTTCTGTTAGCAGGAGTTGCTTAAGCAGCATCATTTTTTTTTTCAACCCTTTACACTCTCAAACAACTTAGATGTTAATTAGCTAACTTTTAAATGCAGCATAATTTTTCAATTCTTTTCTTGATAGATTTCTGTTTAAGCTTCCATACGCAGTTTGACATTTTTGTACTTAAAATAAGACTTGACATATTTATCAGCTTGGAAAAGAATTCAACTAATTGCATCCATTTTAAGGGGAAAAAGACTTCATTAACCTACAACAGGTAGTGATTCTGTTGTGTCATTGATGATAGCTGAATAAGAGTTTCTAAGTATTAATTACTCTTTGATTTATTAGTCTCTGACTTACTATATGACCCAGACAAACGATTTTTTTTTCAAGCCATGAAATAGAAATGTATTTCTATAGCATTTATGATTTCTTCTGGATTTATGTAAATTTTGTACTTCCCTGTTCTTACTTGCCTTATTCTTTACCCCAATTTCTCTTTTTATCTTTAAGAAGAGAAATTTCAGCCCATTTCTCATGTTTACTTACTTAATGTTGTAATCCAGGGCCTATCCATAACTTGACTCCATGGTTTTACCTCAGTTCTAACATCAACCAGGCTGCCCTGTGGCTTAAATCTTCATCTCTCAGATCCCTCCTTTGTCAGCAGAGGAGGTCAGAAAGAAAAGGGCTCAGTCTTCTCAAACTTTAGCTCAAAACTGTTACTGCTTCTCCGGGAGAGCCATAGAACAGGCTTATCCTAATATCTCTAGGCCAGAAGATATACCTGTCCTTTTCTACTCAAAAGTCAGTTCCAGTTAAGAGATTTTCCTGATTTCTGTTGACTGTTTCCCTCTTAATTTTAAGTAAGTAGCAACTTTTAAAATTTGCATCTTATATAGATAGAATCTTTGTTTATAAAAATCTCTTCGTACATAAAATCATTTATTAAAATGGCCAGTATTTCTTTAGAGAGGAAAAAAATCTCAATGATGTTTAAAGAAAAATTATATAAATAGAAAATTAACAAAAATTTTAAAGCAAAAATTGAAGTGCTTTTTAAATTTGAGATATAATTCACATACCATAAAATTCATCCCTTTAAAGTAGTTAAGTAGTTTTTAGTACATTTACAAAGTTATGCAATTATCACTAATTCTAAAACATTTTTATCACCCCCAAAATAAACCCTGAACCTGTTTAGCGTCATTTCCTATTTCCCCTAGTTACTGGGAACCACTAATTTACTTCCTCTGTGGATTTGCCTATTCTGGACATTTCATATAAATAGAATCATACAATATGTGTACTTTCATGTCAGACCTTTTTTACTTAATGTTTTCAAGATTTATTTGTGTTTTAACATCAATCAGTACTTTTTTTCAAGACTGAATAATATTCTATTGTATGGATTTACCACATTTTGCTTATCCATTCATCAGCTGATGGACATTTGGGTTGTTTTAATTTTTTGGCTATTAAGAAAATGCTACTATGAACATTTATATGTGTTTCTGTAGACATATGTTTTTAGTTCTTCTAGGTATACATCTAGGAGTACAATTGCTGGGTCATATGATAGCTTCATGTTTAACTTTTTAAGGAACTGCCACACCGTTTCCACAGCAGCTGCACTATTTCACTTTCCCACCAGCACTGTAGGAGGGTTCCAGTTCTCTCATTCTCACCAACACTTTGCATTGTCCGTTTTTAATTATACCTCTCCTAGTGGGTATAAAATGATAATTCATTATAGTTTTGATTTACATCTCCCTGATGACTAAAGACATTTGAGCATATTTTCGTGTGCTTATTGGCCATTTCTATATCTTCTTTGGTAAAATGTCTGTTCAGATTCTTTGCCTATTTTTTGTTGGCTAATTTCAAGTGTTTTTATTACAAGTATTGAGATTACTTTTGGGGAAAGAAAATCTTTTAGGAATGACTGATAATGTATGAGTAAAGTACATGTGAAGTGTTGACTGCCAGAAAGCACATAAAAACTACGAAACTGATTATACAAAAGGACATTATCCACCCATCTGTATTATGAAATGGTGCCAAATTAGTTTGTAGTCTTAGGGTCAGATATTAAAACATTGTTAATATTAGAGATTTTATTATAGTCTACTTAGAGTAATATTGATAAAGTTAATAGATTTGTTAACTGTGGTCTGTCATGCCTTAATTAACTATCTGTGCTTTCTTATATATATCAATTAGCCCCATTTGTCTATGTGAGCTTACATTTAAATGAATTAAAATTTAAAAACTCAGTTCCTCAGTCACCGTAGCCACATTTCAAGTGCCCAATAGCCACAAATTGCTAGTGCCTATCATACAAGACAGCATACATATACAACATTTCTGTCATCACAGAAAGTTTGATGGGGTAGTGCTAGTCTAGATTTATTCTGAAGTTTCTTACTCTAAGGAAAATGTCAGTGGGATTTAATTTTTTTTTTTTTAATAACCCGAGTTAGGCTTAGAGCCTTATAATTTGAAATAGCAACTTTAGAGAAAGTACAGATCACTGTATTGGATGGTAGTACACCTATTCATATTATTATTCCTGTTAATATTGTCTTTCACTCCTGTGCATTTCATCTGTCTTTGATATTTGTAGCAGTCTTTTTTTAACACCCCTAAAATCATTTGCAGTGTAGTTTTTGTTCTTGTTGTTTTCCCCAGAGGGGTCAGATCAACTTCTCTCTTAATACCCTGTGACCCTCCTGAACTTTTTAAAATTTTACTTGCAGATAACAGGTTGAAGAGAGAGAATTGAATTCTTAAGGTTTATGATGTGTGGTAGTTCTTAGCCTATACATAGACCAATTAGTTTTTAAAGTAGCTTTTCCCCACCCAGTGCGAAAACAGTAAATAATTGTGGATATGGCTTAAAATTTAGACATCAAAAGTAGTCATTTGGCTTATCTCAAATCACCAGTGAACAGCTGTTTGTTCATTGGTGTGTCCTTAGAAAAATCAGTATTTTGATTTGGAAAAGTTGATATCTTTTGAAAAATTGCGATAAGGATTAGAAAACCTATGATTGGTTTTCTTTTCCTCCCTCCCTCTCCTCCCCTCCTTTCCTTCCTTCCTTCCTTCCTTTTCTTCCTTTTCTTTCTTTTTCTTTCATTTCTTTTTTATCCATCCTGTTTGTTGCATTTAGGTTTATATCCCACATATAAGTGATATCATGTGTTTTTCAACTTTTTCTGTCTGACTTATTTTACTTAGCATGATTTCTTTTTATTTGTTTTTTGTTTGTCCAATTCTCATGGTGGAGTTAGTTTTTTGTCTTCAGTTACTTATTCTGTTCTTTGTTAACGCATTTTTCTCAAAGGCTCCCTAATCTCTATGGCCATTCTGAGACTTCTTGATCCTTTCTCTACTTTTTCTTTTCTGTATTACAAACAAATTGTACTTCCTGACATGTATTTTGTTTTTGTTTTTATCATTTCTCCTCTCATTCTGTCCTTATATTGTTGAGGTTTGTATCTTCAGTTTGCAGTACATGATTCCTGATAATCTCATATAAATTTCATGAGTCACTAGAGCCACCTAGACATGAATTAGCTCTAAGTAGGCATTAGTGACAAAATATATAATATAATGTTATAGAGGCTATCAGTGGGTCCGGTTGGAAAGTAATGTTTGTGCACTGAGGTAGTGTTTGAGGAACCTACAGTCTGGGGGAGTGTTTTTTATTGTTTGTTGATAGTATTTTGAAACTTTTTTAAAACCCTACTATTTAAAAAAATACTGTAGATAAAGTTAATTATTATTTTTAATTCTTGAGTTTATTAATGTTTATTACAACCAACTGAATTTGGGATTATGTTCTACTTTAAGAATTCATTTAGGTAAAATTAAGAGATAGAGAAATTAACAGGTAATCAGAAAGGAATTGGTTTTCATCAGAGTTCTGCAAAGTATTTTAAAACTGCCAGTAAAATTTATTATTAGCTTATTTAAGTTCTTATTTCCTCATCTATTACCAGCCTGACTGAAGAATCCATAGTATGTGTGAACATTAAAAAGTAAGCATAATAAGAATATGAATAGTTGCATATTTTTCAAAGCCTTTTGATACTGAGCTAATTCTGCATCAGTTTAACTAGCTTTGAGAACTGAAGCATTGAAGTTCTGCTATTCAGAGTATCCATTGTTGTCTTGATTTCTCAAATATGTTAGAGATGTTTATGGTTCATGGTTAGCATTTCTTCTTAATATGCATGTTGTCTAGTCTTAGGAAGATTTTTTTCTCTTCATTTTCACACTCTGAACTTTTAATGACTGAACTACTTGGTCCATGTTGGATATGCATGTATAGTCCTTTTTCAAAGAGAACCTTAACTAATGAGGCCTGTGGTGTATTTCCCATGATAATGATGGTGATAATTGACCTTTATATCAAATGACATTTTACAGTGTTATAACAAATGGATTTTCCTCCTTTATAAGTGGATGGTTAGCCATGAAGCTATTCTTCAAAAGGTAGTTACAGTAAGTGTGGTAACAGAAGATTGCCTGGTTCTGTAAGCACTTGAAACCTGCTAATAAGCAAGGTGCCAGCACAGCCTCATATGGACTTGTTAAAGGAAGTACTTATACTAGGAATAGTTCTTCAAGTGGCAATCAGAATAAAAGATACTAAGATATTGTTACTGTAAACCATCCAGTCTAGCATACTTATATTTCAACTCAGTGTAGCTCACTCAGTTGTTCACAGGTGCCAGATCTTTTGAAAAGAAAAAAAAAAAGGTGTCATTTGATTAGGTCACTTCTGTACTTAACATGACTTACCATTGCTCTGTGATAAAAACTAAAAGCCTGGCCATGACCTACAAGGCCTTGTGTGACCTGCCTTCCTCTAAAAGCAGAGCTGCCAAATAGGTAGCCTGGCCTGTACACAAGTCCAGATTTCCAGCTTCTTTTAAGATAATAGTCAATGTTAGTTGAGTTCTTACTATATAAGGCACTGTTCTAAGCATCTTATGTGAATTAATTCATTTAATCTTCACAACCCACAAACAAGATATTATTAACTCAGTTTTATTTTATTTTATTATTATTTATGCCTACAGCACCTGGTCTTCCTAGGTGGTCTCCCATCCAAGTAGTAACCAGGCCCGACGTTGCTTAGCTTCCGAGATCAGACATCAGGCTTGTTCAGGGTGGCATAGCTGTAGACTATGGACCATGGCTCTACTGGAGTACAAACCCAGGACCTTCCGTGTGTAAAGCAGATGTGCTAACCACTACACTATGGAACCACGTCCTTAATTCAGTTTTATAGAAGAGAACACAGAAACATAACAGTGGAGCATGTCATCTAGAAATATACAGCTAAGAAGTAACGGTGATGGAATTTTAGTCCAGGCCAATTAATTCTAGACCCCATGCTCCTAACCACATTCTATGCTGCCTGAGATTGGTTGTCAGTATAAGCTATAACACCATTGTTCATAATTTCACGTTTATTTATAGGATTAGCTGATTGAAGTCTCTCCCCCACAAGACTATATAAGCTCCGTGAAGGAGGAACTATGTCTTTCCACTTTACCATTGTGTGTTTAGAGTCTTTTATGCTATCTGACATGTACTAGGTGGTCAGTGTATATTTATTGAATGAATAAATGAAAGTGTCTTGATATGACCCATCACTGTGCTTGAACATGAGACCAGGCCCTTTTATAAGCAAAAATATCCAATCCTTTAGTTTATTATCATCTGTAAAATTAAAAAAATGATATTGAAATTTCTGTAAAGTCTATTGGATACTAATACAAAAAAGAGGTAACTTCGTAATGGCCAAGGATTTGTTTTTGTACTTTTGTTTTGTGAGTATTAAAATAGGTATTAAATGGTTTATGTTCAATAGCATCCACTCACGATGACAATAATTAAAATATTTTGGCATATGTAACCTAATTAAGGTCTGTAATACATTAATTTATTTAAAACTTATAAACAGCATTCATATTTTGTTACAGAAATTGCACATTCTGAGTTTGGCTACATTGAATTTTTTATTTCTAATTAAATCTATATAATCATTAATAGTAGAGTTCAAACTAAAAGAATTACAAAAATGGAATTTGATAAGGAGAATTGGATTTGATGACATTTAATTTGTAATTATAGTAAAATTATTTGGGAGATACTTGACAGCTCAATTTCTAAATTCTTTCTTGATGGACTAGTATCTTCCTATTTGAATACATATAGATATAAGAAGAAAATTTTATTATATTAAGTTATATGAAGTGTGGAGACAATGTTAATTGTGTCATAAAAGGTAGAATTTTTTTCCTTTGAGGTTTTGTTAAAATAACAAATCATGGTGAAGTCAAGAAATTTAAACAGTATGACTGACTGAACATTTTCCATTTTATAAAATTTAATGGGGTTTTAGAAATCTAATAGTTTAGTGGCAGTGTAAAACTGAGTTTTAGGTGAAACTAAAGTCTTAAAGCACAGTTTTGATGACTACGAGGTCCTGAGACCAACAGATATCATCCAGCTGTTAGAGCAGTGTTTTGGCTTAACTAAGAGTTGTGGAGTGTCAAGTAAATTGTGAGGTTAAGAACAAAGTGACCCATAGTCCAAATCTAGCTCTTCTCAACTAAACTATAAGACAGAATTGATTAAATAGAGCATGATAAATTAGTACCTACTACATGGAAAACTGATTTGGGAAGCAGTCTGGAAAGATAACCTGAAAGATGTACTTTGTGTATCACCAGCAATAGGCCATTGTCATGAACTATAGCATTGCAGTGACTTAAAGTCATTCTGCTTTGCTTGGAATGGTTCCTCTTGAGCATCAACAGTTTGAGGCTAGATCATAGACAATAAAAACACCTGAGTCCAATGACAGTCTTTGAATAAGACGATTTGGGCAATGGTCATTCTTTCCATAGCTCTGCATGCAAAGAATGGTTACAGTCAGAAGTATCTTCCCTGTAACTTCTATATAACTTCATAATCATACCTGTTACTAGCTCTGTGGTATATTCCTTATATAAGGTATAAATATAAACAACGGGGGAAGCAGAGAACAAAGAGAAGCAAGTGGCCAGAGCATGGAGTTGATCAGATGATAATTCAACTTGTAGTAGTGATCTTAGCAATAGCTTGTCAGCTTTGGGTGATAGTTAAAAATAATTGCAGGTATCATAGTGGAGCCTTAAATAGACTGTGTTTAACTGGCACAAAGTCTTGTTAAAAATGCAGTTGTATAAACCATACAGTGGTTCTATATATTTTCTCCTTTACTAGTTGTCTTCACATAATCTTGGGAGGTATGTAATATTATCAGTATATACTTTACACACCAGGAAGCAGCCTAAGAGAAATCTATAACTTGCCTAAGATCTTGCAACTGGTGAGTAATAAAATTAGAACCTAAACCTTAGTTTTCTGATGTGAAAAAGAAAGGACTCTTTTAACATGCTATTGCACCGAGTTAATGTGGGAGATGCCATACATATAAAGCACCAGTGAATTTAGAGTTTGGGTTTGTTTGGGTATAATATGTATATAATTGTTCAAGTTAAATTTAAATAAACTTGTGCTGAAAGAACTTGAATGTTAGAATACATTCTACAAATACCATTCCACACTTTTTTTCTTTATACCATTTGATCACTGAGTAAGGACATTCTATATACATTACCAAACACAGTTCTGGCTCCTAGGGACTCGGTGGTGTCAAATGATTGAATGAATTAATGAATGGAAGGAAAGAGTGGAGAGAAGGAGAGGGGAGATGGAAAGGGAAAGGGATGGAGAGGAATAAATTAATTTGGCAGGTTTTGTGTCTTGTAAGAGAAGTTCTTTTGGAAATAAATATGGTGATGAAATATAACACGTAAATGAATAGAAAACTCTTGAGATGTGCCTAAATCGTAAATGAAATGTTGATTTGTTTCTTCAGTTATGGAATCATTTACTTCTGAATTCGTTCCGTAGGATCAGACCACAGTCTAGGTAGACTTTTAAGTTTTTTTCAATTTCTTCCCTTTATCCTCACAAATTTTAGCACTGCCACTTACTAAATTTTTCTAACCATTGTCTATTCGATCCTACAATAGATTTCTGTGCATGTGCAACACAAACCAAATTTTACATTCTTGTAAAACTAAGTTATAAAAATATTTTTGAGGGAAGAGCTGTAAGAAACAGGATATAAGCGTTAAAAATGGATGAAAGCTTAATTTAGCAAGTATTTATTGAGCCTACTATGTGTTAGGGGCATCCTCTTTTTTTAGCACTCATTAGCCTAGCACACATTATTCCTACTAGAATTCCTTCACCTTCTCCTCCTCAGCACTTTGTTTCCTTCAGAGATGACTCTTCATTTGGTCTTACTTGACTACTGAGGCTTTTCCAGAGAGGGTGCCTTGGTGAATTTACATATGTGCTCTTTCCTTATTTTTCTTTTTGTTTAACTTATATTGCTTGCTCGCTCTCTCTCTCACTTCTAAATAATGGTGAGGAAGCATTCGCAGAGAAGAAGGGATCTGTGTTTCTGTGTTTGATTTGGTCACAAGAGGGATGAACAAAGCCTCTATCATGTACAAATGGATAGTTACAAAATAGACATGGAGATATAAAGTGTAGCATAAAGAAAATAGTAATGTAATAAACATGTAAGGGGAAGAAGGTACTAGTCTTAGTGGGGTGATTACTTTGTGAGTTTTTTAGATCTCTAATCACTATGCTGTACAACTGAAACTAATATTATTGTATGCCAACTATAATTTTAAAAAACTCATTGAATTGTATACTGTAAATACAATTTTCTATTATATTTCAATAAGCCAGAGGTAGCAGGAGGAGAAGAAAAAGAAGAAGGGATCTTCCTCAACCCTGTCTTGACAGATTGACACTCACTGTCGCACTTATATCCAGTGTACAGTAGTATGTGGTAGACAGCTTTTAAGATAGCCGCAGTGATCCCCACCTCCTGGAATTAATGCCTTTGTATAATCCTTCCCCTTGAACGTGGCCCAAATTTATTATTCACTTCTAATGAATATTCTTTACAGTTATATATTGTCACTACCAAGAATAGCACGTTATCAATATTGTGATTTTTGATAGCTTTGTGGTAAAGAACTTAGAATCTTCCCTTGATCCTGGGGCAGATTTAAAATAGCCTGTGGCTATTTAAAAAGCTGTTCAAAGGGTATCTGGAACCAGATATGGGCAGGTGAGTGAGGCACTGTGCTTTCAAAAGAAGGTTTGTCTTTCTGTTGACTACCTTCGTGGTCTTGGAGAATGCATTACATCTCTCTGAGTCATTTTCTCATCTCTATACTGGATGAATTTGAACTTGAGGATTTTGATAAATATCTTTAGTTCACATCCTCTACATCTGGAAATCTAATATTTTGTTTGCTTTTTGCTAAAGTTTCGTTAAAAACAAAAACGTCCCATCCAGGTATGGTGAAGTTATGTTTTTCTTTCAGAAGCCATATGTTGTAGGTATGAAATTAATGTACCATCTTAAATCCTTTGATATTTTTTCATTTGATATTAGCATATCTGGGCTTCTTTTGAGTTACTATTTATAGTAACTTCCTAGAGTTATACTTATAGTTATGAAGGTAGTTTTAATGTAGTTAGACTATCTTAATCTTTTTGAGTTTGTGTTTATGACAAATCAGAGAGGTTTCTGAAGTTAAAATCTTCTTGTTGATGCAAAATATGTGTCCCTTTCTCTACACTGAATATATTTTGTTCCTCTTGTGGAGTTGCTATGGCATGTCTGAAACCATCTTCTATATTTTAAAATGTTCCTGGTATCTAATAATGACACTCAAAACTCTGATATGGGTTCTCCTGACCCTTGGCCTCCTGCCTTAGCAGGATACAGGCAGGTGATTTTTGCCGAAAGCCCCTTCCCCCTCAGGTCCAAGGTTTATTAACCTTTTTTTTTTTTTTTTAAGTATCAGAAACTAAATTCTACTCAATATATTTAAGCCCTATGTAATTCCTGTGGCTTACAAAATTTTCTTGCCATTTAAACATAAGTACGTCCTACAAAAACTTTAACAAGGTGTAGTAGGAGTCTGGAGTCTGGCTCTTGTGCCGATGGCTCTAAAACCCGGGCCACAGCCCTTCCCACCACCACCCCCTCTTTGGGAAAAAGCAATGCGAACCGTTTTTCTTTAGCTGTTGGTCATTATTAAGGTCACAATTAGGGGAAATCTTGTTCTCAGGTTGCATTTTTAAATAGGCACATTAGAGATACTAAAGTAATAGTTTAAGTAAATCCAACCTCATTGGATTTACTTAAACTGTTTTTAGTCTGTTTAGGAGTGTACAAATCATTAACACCAGATGGCACCTACCTAGGATTTTTGAAGGATGAAATCGGGATACTTATAGTCAAAATGCGTGACTTTAGCTTATGAGCAGTAATTATGCCAGCGGATTAGTTAGTGCCACAGTGGACACATCGTTGCAAGGGGACTTAGGACATTAGTGTCCACCTTTCTCTCCTGCTGAGCTTCTGGTACCTCTGTGACAACAGACAATGGTTCTCAAGTCAAATTTAAAAAAAAAAAAAAAAACTTCAGAGGGAAAATAAAAGTGATATCTACAAGGATAAACATATTTACTAGAATTTTTGAGGGGTTAAAAATGTACATAATGTGTTTTTCATAGATTTTCAAAAAACCTGTAACAAGTTTCCACTTTTAGCGGCTGTTTTTTAAGCTACTGTTGGGCTTTAAATAATGAGAATAGCTAATTTGTCATAGATGGTTGAAGTTTAGAAGTGAGAAATAGCAAGTCAGAATAAGCAGGCATTTTTCTGGAGGAAGAAGTGCCAACACAATATTCTTTAGGCTTCCATGCAGAGAATGGTTTCAAACATCTATCCAATCTGTATTGAGGAGGGCATGAGTTTCTAGGTTTTTAGTAGTGAACACCCTAGAAGATTGATGAAAGTACCTTCTATTTGTTCTCCTCACTTCTATTCTCCCTACTTCATTCACATTGCTAATCTTTATTTTGTAGTTTTTTAGTTGGACTTTAGTGAGGGTTGAGTTGTTTGTATATCCCAGTTGGTGGTACTTTGTCGTCATTGGTCTGGGCCAAACCAGTGTTTTATGTATTAACTCTTGTTGTCACTGTCCCTTACATATTACACCCACCTCCCCCGCCACCTGCCGCCACACACATACTATTATAGGCACTATTCTAATGTGTTTAGTGTTATTTTTGTTTGTATGTACTCTTGTATAATGACTTGTATATTATGTAAATTGTTACATAAATGGTATTGTTCTCATTTAGTTAATACTTTCACTCAGTAATTTATTATTAAAGGTCTGTTTCTGGTCCTATGTGAATATTAAGCTTGTTGATGGTTCAGCTTTCTAATTTTTGCTAGTTTATCAGGTATGAAATACCTCCTTTTCAGTTTTTATTACTCTGGCTACTTGTGAACTTCATTATCTCTTCATCTGCTTATCTTTTGGGGGTATCCTGCAAATTTTTTATTTAAACCTTTGCCCTATGTTGATTTGAGGTACATTCTCATATTCTGGATATTAGTTACTTATCAGAAAATTGTGAAAATCTTCTAATCTCTCATCTGCCTGTAAACTTTATCGATTGAATAGAAACCCTTAAATGTGCTGTCAGATTTTTTTATTTTTGCCTAATGGCTTGTTGGCTTAAAGTCATTCCCTCCTTTTAACTTTCAGAGATGTTCTCCAACATTTTCTTGTTTTAACTTTATAGTTTTGCCTTTCACGATTTGGATTCCCTCCATCTAGAGTCACATTATATAACTGCCTTCATTAAGCCTTCAAGTGGCCAGTTGCTTGCAGAGTGAAACCAGAACACTCAGGGCATAGGAAGCCCCTCAAGATCTGTTGCATGTCCTTCCCCCATTCAGATGTGACCACACTGCCTCTTATTCACCTTCATACTCCAAGTAGAAAGAATTTGATGTTTTCTAAAAACATCCTCTAAGAGAAAAGCAAGCATTGTAGCATAATTTAAAAGGTATTTTCCCTACTTAAATCATACCTCAAAAGAGGTATTCCTTTTGTTGATTTTCAAATAGAAATACTTCTATTTAAAATATAGAGGTAATTCTCATTGTTTAGTAAGTCTAACAATACAGAAATGTACAAAGCAAGATATGAACAATTCTGAGCCCCAACCTTTTGCATACTTTCCTCTTTACTATTCATAGAATCATTTGGATAGGAGGCTAGGGAAAGATGTCAAAAATCTCAATACCCAGGCCATATTTCCAGACCAAATAAACCAGAATTGCTGGAGATGGGACTCAGGCATTGATATTCTTAGTAGATCCCTAGATGATTCTAATACACAGCCAATGTTAGAAATACTAGCTCTCCCAACACTTTCAAAAATAAAAGTGGTTCATACAAAACACGTTTTTCAGCATCTTGCCTTTCTTTCCCTAAGTACTTGCTCAGTGAAATTTAAAACCCCACCTTTGGTTTAAGATTTAACTACAATGAAAAATTCTCTTGATTTTGAAAATGTTATCAAGCCTGCCAGCCCTGTTAATCAACTTAACTAGCAGTATAGAGTAATTATTTTAAAGTGATTAAATATTCTTGTGAATAATTGTAACTTTTGACTTAATAGTACGAATAGTAAAAAGTCTTCCCTTTTTGCATTAGGAATCATAGTTTATCAAAATCCATAATGAATGGACAGTGGATGATCCTCTTAGGTTCTTTATTTTCATTGTGCCAAATGGCAGAATATAGGCAAGTACTTAGGAACTAAGGTTGTAAAAATTAGAAGCCCTCCCCGCACCCAAATTAATTTACTCAAAGTTAAATTGCCTCTTTTTTTTTTTTTTAACTGGGAAATCATCTTTTCTCTTATTCTCATTCTCTTCCTCTGCACTGGCTTCTTCTCCTTAAACCTCTCTCTCCCCAGATTTTAACAACAGCTGGAAACCTGGGTTCTCCTCCTGATAGCTGGCTCGATCTCCCTGTTCCCTTTCACAGTTAGGATACTTACTGTTTCACAGTCAAGTATCTGATGCCATATCCTCTTCCTCAGAGCTTGTTCTCTGCTCAGCTCCTCCCAGCCCTGCTTTTCTTCCTGAGCTCAGGCTTAGCTCAGGAAGAAACTCTTGATTTCCTAACAAGTTTTTTACATCTCGTCTTGCCCAGAAGCACTTGGCCCTGTTGAATACCTGCTTCTTGGTGAAATTTCTTTCTTCCTTGTCTATTAGGATATAATTTTGTGTTTCTCTTTTATCTTTCCAACTCTTATTTCTTGAGTTCCATTTCCAGGTGACCACTTTCCTCCTGCACATTTTTAAGTTACCTTTTATGTCCTTATAAAAGTGTTATGCATGTTTACAGTAGAAAATACAGAGTAATAAAAAGGATAGACTATCAAAAATTTCACCACTTAGAAATAACATTTTGTCTTTGATTATTTATTAAGATGAGATCATGCTGCATGTGTAGACTTTATACATAGCTCTTTAATTTCTCCCTACTTAATAATATATATTTACCAAACTTTTTAATGGTGTTACTTTTTCAATTTTTAAAAATTCTTTTAAATTAATGTGTGTGTAAGCCTTTGAGCCATGCTTCTCTTGCTCAGGCCCACTTCCACATCTGGAAGTGTACTTTCCCTTCTAATAAAACTTTTCTTTTCTGCTGTAAATAATAATAATAATAATAATTAATTAATGTGCATGTAGTTAAAGTCAAATAATACCGAAATGTATGTAATAGTCCTTTGATTCCCTTGCCTCATTCTTGTTTCCAGAGTCATATACTTTCAATTATTTTAGCTATTTTTTCTGGTATTCATCTCTTTATTTTTGAATAATATGGTTGGTTATATGATTTCTTGAATCATCAGTATTAGACATCATCTATTTATTTATTATATAAGTGAAAATGTCTGCCTTACACCTCTTTCTTCTCTTTCCAATTTCCTAATACTGGTATATCACAATTTTTAAAAATTAATTCATTATTCATTTTTGCATTATTTTGACTATGTAAATATTATTCATCCATAAACCAAATAGTCTCTTGTCTTTTTTTGTACAAGTGCTTTTTTCTCCAGTGGAAATATTTGCCTCATTTCTCCATTTCCTTTATTTTGATCTATGGCAGACTCTTCTCAGACCCTTCTTCATCTTAGTACCATTTTCCATGTGGTGGTCAGTCTAGCAGATAACAAGTGAGTTCCATTGTTTTCTTTTGACCCACCCTCTGGGGGCCAGCCCTCTTCTTTTGTTTCCCTGCTCTAGGCTGGGCTGGTAGCTCTCTAGGCCAGCTCTACAATGTCCTTGCATCCGAGTAACCCTCATCAAGGGAGTGAAGAGATCTCAACACTCTTGCATGTAAGGAGATAAATGTGATGATACAATGATGTTAGCAAATTTGGGGATTTGCTAAGTTCTCAGAAAGTCCCCGTCAAGCACTTGATGCTGGCAGTGAGCACAGTTCACCCAGCCTTCGATTTGTGTGTGCCTGCTCATCCGTCACCTTTCCTCGATGCTTCAGAGTTGCTGGTCTATGTCTAACCATTGGTTTCCCTCCTCCCTCCTTTCACTTTCCCTGCCCTTTTTCATTCTCCTGTGTGATTATGGATTGCATTGTTAATGTCTTTTGGTCTTTTGGGAAGGGAAGAAGGGAATGGAATCCAGGGGTGCAAAATTCGTTTAAAATGAGGTTGACATTTTCAGACTTCAGAAAGTAGGCAGACTCTTACCATTATAAAACTTGGATCATTTTCTTTTTAAAATTTAGGAACTTTAAATGATTCACTGATGAAGAGGGAAAAGCTATTTGCATTTATCAGAGTTCTCATACTTCAACTCAAGATACTCATATTACTACTTTAGGCATTTTGCTCTGTTTTCAGCACTTTAGAACAAAGAAGTTATATATTTTCATTATGTGCATTCTGAAAATCATTTCACCTCAGCATTGAAATTGTTTTCTTTTAAATTGTGGAGGGGGGAATGAGTTCTGTTTAAAACAAACAAACATAAAAGACTTTTTAGTAGTAAAAATAAGTGACCTTTTATAGTTTTACCTGAAATTCAGCTGAAATATCAACTGTGCCAAAAATATACTGTGAACTAGACAGTTATTTGCAATAGTTTAAATAAGTAATTAAAAAATATACTGTAGTTATTTGGAAGTAGATGAGCAAATTATGAACCTCATATGTCTGAAGTGATGATTAATAACGTTAAGGAGGATGATTTGTTTTGGAATAAAATATTTGAATTAGGCAATCACAGATAGCAAAAACACTTTAAAATATGATAGTAGATTACTTTCATTATTCAATTATTTTTTATTTAGAAACTTTAATATGAAATTTTCTAAACCAACCTCAAAGATTTTGAGGTACTACATATTCTCATTATAGGTAAAATTCATTTAGTATTTCTTTTAATTCGTAAAGTTATGCTTTTTTAAAAACCAGATAGAAATTTCAGTTTTGCTATTTGCTTGTCAGGTAAATTTGGTAACATTTTAACTGTTTTGAATGAATTTCTTTATCAATGAAGTGAGGAAAATTCCTGCTTGTGGAGTTTTGTGGGTGTTTGTTTGTTTTTTTTGTTTTTTTAAGTTCAGTGAGATCAAGTAGATGGCTATTATTCTATTTTCTGCCTTTTTGGTAATAAAATAAAACTATTAAAATAGTATTATTTTTTCAGAGTGACGAAAACTAGAAAGAATTATAAACCTCCTACTGATGAGGGTCAGAGAGTCGGGCTCACATTGCCACAACTCTTTTGAGGGAGTTGGCAGGTAGCATCCACAGCCTTAAAAAAATTGTTTTGTGAGTTTTAATGTACTGTAAGGCAATAATCGCTCAAGTGGACATGATTACTTTCAGCTGAGTTATTTAGAGTATTAACAATAAATCTAAATATTGAGTTAATACGTCATACAATAGATTTCTATGTAGCCTTTAAAGGTAGTTGTTTTTTTCTTTTAAGGACAGGTATATGTATGTATTTTTAACCTTTTATTACAGTAAATTAATATCAGTTAAAAAACTTTTAAAACTACTACAGTGATATGCTAACTTTTTCTATTCTGAGTTGGGCTACATTAGCTTTTAAGCATTTTTGAGTGCCCTTTTTTTTTTTCCCCTTGGCTCTTTCCCTAGCTTATAGCTTCTGGTTCCCTTCCTTATTGCCTGCTTTTCCTACTTCTTTTCAGTTACTTGGTTTTGCTTGCCCAGTGCTAGCTATAAATCACATGTAGAGAATAAATACTGATTGAGGAGAAGTTATCTTCTCTTAAAAAAAAATCTTCCAATTCTTTAAAATGTGGCTTTAGAAAATGGTCTCTCAGTTTTTCTGGAAACATACAGTGTGATGATTAAGAGCTTAGCAGTCAGGTAGACCTGGGCTTAAATCCAGACTGTGTCATTTTCAATGTGTGTGACCTTTAAGCAGGTTATTTAACTTCTCTGGCTTCTGTGTTCTCAACAGTGAAACTGGGATAACGTGTAACTCAGTTTGCCTTGAGGATAAATTATGTAATATTTGTCAAGGGCTGAGGGCTATCTGACTCACAAGAAGTATTCAATAGAAGATTGCTGATGTTGCTATTATAGCATTAACTTTTAAAAGATGAGATGGAGGCCAGACATATTTCAAATACTATTTCAGTTTTTAAAATCCTAGTAAACATTACCTACTCGGTGTATAGTCAAAAACCCAAAAAATAGATCAACAAAAGATAGTATGGGGTAGAATTCAGGGGTTCTTTTGATGTTTTATAAATATTATAAACAGGTACGGAATGTGGCAGAAAGAGAATGAGGAAAGCATAGTAGGGAAGAGGGAAAACCCAAGTCTTAGTTCCCAACTAAATCAAAAAATATAAATGATGAATGTAATCACCTTGGGGAAATGTCAGAATGGTCGAAAGGGGATGGGGAGGGATTCTCAGTTGTACAGCTTTTCATGTACTTTTAAATGAATGTGAGTATGAGGTTAGAAGTTGTAGGGTGATTTGAAATGGGTAAAATACCTATCCAGTTATAAAAAGCATTTTTACAATCTTTACTACATTCTAGTGGTGGACTCTGTATTTTGGTACTTTGTTTCAGAATTTTTGTTGTGAAATACTTTTAAAGTGTTAACATTTTATTAGTTTTATATAGTGTTCTGAAAATGTTAACTGTGTTATGAAAAGTAATTTTGTTTCTTGGGCTTCATTTTCCTTTCAGCATTTCTTTGGTTATAATCATTGGGAATCTAGTTTATTATGCTGATGTAGACCATATAGCCATCTTTTCCAGGATGTTTCTTCTAATGTCTGGGGATCCTGCAGTGTTGAACCATGGAGATAAGTCAGTAGGGCAGTGTTAGGCTGTTCTAGAACTTATTACACTCTGTTTTGATCTTAAACATACTTCTGCTCTTCAGATAATGCTCTTGCTCTTGTGCCAGCAGTGGGAAGGTTGTAATTTTCTTTTTCTCCAGAGGTGGAGGATTTGGGGGGAATCCAGATGTTCTGCCGCTCTTGACCAGGCATAGCTTTCTGCAGCACAGCAGGCGATGGTGACATCACACAGCCTGTGGCCACAGAAGAGAGCAGAGTTCCCTCTATCATCTGGGCATCAAGGTCGAGGGGCTAGTACATCAGCTATGTGCTCCTAAATCTAAAATAAGTGTGGAAGCATAAACAGTAAGAATGAAAGACACTCCACATGAAAGAGGCTGCTATAGGGGTCCAAAATAGTAATTACTTTAGATTCCCTACATATTTGATCAGTTGATCATGGCGGTTAACAGGGAAGACTTGTGGAGCTTAATTTTACATGCATAAGACTAAATGACCCATTGGACTTTTTTTTTTTTAATTAAAAAATGGACCCCTTTTATATCAGTGCTGTAGATGTGTACAGTGCCTGAGGATACACAACCACCAACCAACTTAAGTGGGCAGTGTTCCCTTGGGGCCCTCACCCTAAGCCCAGAGTTGGCCCAACAGCCTTCCTTCTGTGCAGCCTGCCCCATCCTGTACTGCTGACAATGAGGCACGCCATTGACCCACCTTGCTCAATTTCCTAGCTTGTTCTCAGGAGAAGTTAGTTGCTATGACCCAATTGTGTCTCTAGATCTAGAAAAACTGTAACACCACTGAGTTTTGGTCGGATAACATTTAGTACATGTCTGCATTTAAGGTAGAATAGCAGAGGTCAGTGTTCTGAAAATCCTGAAGGATGGTTGGGCATGTGTCTACTGGCCTGGAGGAAAATTTGTATTTGTGTGGGTGGCAGAGCAGAGCACCTCTGACCCCTACTGCAGTTTGAAAGCTCTGTGGCCTGACTTCCTGACATTGTGTTGTAAATCATGCCATTGTCTTAGCACTTATTCTCCATTCACTTGGTTAGAAATGAGGTCAATTATTTCTGGAAAAAAAATTGGTAATACTTGGATCAAGTGAAAAACTACCCTTACCCATAGATTTTTCTTAGACTTCTTGAATAAAATGAAGGATATTAGAGCACAAAGTCTATAGAGATTGGAAGTCAGAAAGTAGGATGCATTAATTAAAGTATCACCTCTCCAGACTAGAATTTGCAATTTCCGATTCTATTATTATGCACAGTAATATCACAGGAATCAGAAAGTGAGATGGTAATCTCTCAGAAATGTTAGAAAGTTCTAATTATTATACTAATGCTTGAGAAAGTAGTCCTGAAAGTCATCCTCAGTAGTAAGTTGTTGGCGTTTTTATGGACAGTATGTAAGGCAATTTAGTATATTTTACATTCATGAATAATCAGGGTAGGCTAATCTTGCATGTTTATATCCTAATTATTCTATTTTTAGAACTCGCATCATTTCTCTTTCTACTGCAAGAAGCTAGAACGTCCTAACCATGATGCAGTGGTTGCACCCGTAGCATAGTGGCAAATGTGAAGGCCCCAGTCAGCTCAGTTGCTTCTGTAGAGAAAGCAATCATCCTAAATGCCAGTAATGACAACCTTGTTGATTATACCAGTCAAGGTCTATTATTAATCATGCAAAAATTTTCATTTTTGCCTTACAAATATGTTTTTGTTCTTCGGTAAACATGCATAATAGCAAAAAATAAAGATAAACCATCCTCATTAAAACCTGAGTTCTGTAAAGAAAAGGCACAAAGCTTTCCATGTTTATAGACATTTTGATGTTTCCCTGAGCAACGGAAAAAGCAGTTCTTATTTAGCTTAGCATCAATATCACAGAAAAAATATGAGCCTGCAGAAGGTAATAGCCTCCATTTTTTTCCACAGAGGTACCTCCAAGTCAAAGCCTGTGGCTTACTTCAACCCTGGAATCTGTGACAGTGTGCATGAGATTGAGACAGTTCTGTGTTTTTGACCCAGGGACTCCCTTGACTGTGGACCTGCTCTTGCCACTCTGGGGCTGGAGCCTGGACCAAATAAAAGCAACCTGTAGCTGATGAAGTTGTGGTTCCAGATTAGATCCTTTCTGTTATTCTGTGGGTGGTCTCCTGCAGAGTGTCCTACCAGACTTTCATACCAGGTGTGTCCAAACTGAGTTCCTAGCATTGGCTTTTCCTCCTGTTTTCCCTAGTTTTATTAATGATACCAGATATAAAACCATAGTTCATCTTTGATTTGTCTCCTTCCCCTGATCCCATGTCCAGTCAGTTATCAAGTCTTATTGACCTAATTGTTTTGACTTATTTCTATAACATTTCTCAAACCTATAGTCTCAGCTCATTTCTCACTTCTATTTTTCCATCTAGCTGAACTATCAGGATAAGCTCCCAACAGGGCCTCCTGTCCCCCTCTTCTTGCCAGTCAGCCTAACATCATAGCTAAAGTGGTCTTCCTGAAACATGAAGGAGATGACATCACTCTCCTGCTTGGATATTCCCATTGGAGCCCTGATTCCTATCATGCAGGACAAACTTCTTGGCCTCATCTGCAAGACCAGCCATCCTTGCATTTCCTAGGGTTTACCATTATCCCTTTCAGGCACCCTGTCATTCAGCCAAACCAGAATGATCATCAGCTCTATACACATCCTACAGTATGTTGCCCCTGTCCTTTTTGACCATCTCTTATTTCTTCACTCTGCCACGAATCTTCTTCTGATTTTTAACTCACTATCCAAGGGTTTTGCACCTTTCAAGGCCCTGCTCAGGAATTTCTTCCACAAAGGTATTCCTGATCTCTAGTCCCCTTATTCTTCCTACATGCAGGTGCGTGTACACACCATTTCACACTTCGTACCTCTTTTACCTGAGATGCTTTTTAACAGTGTGTATATGGCCATATGTCTTATTATAAGACTGTCTTATTCAGATACTTCTGAACTTAATTTCTTTGAGGTCAGAATTAGCTTCGATAGTACCAGGCATGGTGCCCCACATGTAAATCAATAAATGGATCCAGAGATCTTGCTTTTTAAGTTTCTTACGTATCTGTGTTTTTTTCCCTCTACAAAATGCCTTCGATATTTGGTAATATTTATAAAATTGTGTAGGAAGTAATGGTAAAAAAAAAAAAAAATCCTTGACCAGTTATAATAAAAGATAACATTCCTTTGTGTTCTAACCAATTTTATGAGGGTTTTGTGGTAATATTTATTATGTTCTGTTTATAAGTGGGGAGAGATAGACTTCTTAATAATAGAATGAGAATGGAGACATCCCTACCTTTTCATACTTTACAGATATCAATCTATAAATCAATCTGATAAGATATATTAAATGCATTTTTAAAAATATTTCTAGCAGGCCATGAAATTTTGTGTGTTGGTGAAGACATAAGGGGTTGACTACCACGAGAAATGATTTTCATTCTTTTGTTAATTAAAAAGGTTTCCTATAAGAGAGAACATCTTAGACTCCAATATTAGAGGGAAAGGAATTCAGAGAGATGTAGGTATCTGGGAGAGGGCATGGACTAACAAAAAGGTATTTATGTTCTGAGCAACTATGACAATTGTACCTTTGGGAGCTACCTAGTGATTCTTGTCAGCAGCTCTGTTTTGGGCAGAATGGACACCAGAGGATTTTGATAGCCCAAATTTTAATGCCCTTGCTTTTACTCTGTATCTAACTAGGAGCCATTTAGTAGAGCTACTGCTTTGTTGGAGACCTCAGAAGCTAGGGTAAGATGCATTTTAGCTTTAATTTGGCAGGGACAATAAGCACACTCAAACCCCCCCAAGGAAGGGTCTGGGCTCAACAGCACGCTGCAAACACTGTCCCCCGTGGGGCAGGCTTCCCAGCGCTGCTGTACCAGGCCCCATGGCCTCCTGGGCTGTAGCCTCCTGTGGGCTATATTTCTGAGAATTGTTACCAAAGAGGCTAACATTACCAATGATAACCTCTCACTTGGTAAACAAAACAACGACAACAAAGAAACCCACCATTTACCGTTGCCACACACCTCTGCCTTTTTGGCTTTTCTGGGTATCCACTGATGTCGCTTAAAATGAACCATTTTATTTTTAATTGCTACATGCCAGGTTGGTTTATGTGCTTCTGTTTCTCAGCATTCCACAGATGCCACATCATTCAAAGCTGTGCTTTAGTGCGTCTTTACAGATTTCTCCCTCCCTGCCCTGCAGAGTGTCCCTGTTGAGGTTCTCAGATAGCAGCTGCTTGCATACCCTGCTCACATCCATCCACAGCACATGTCCAGCCAACTGAGCTGAATTGGAGTGAATGTGCCTTCGGTGCTGGTGAACTGGCTATGTTCCAGGACTTTGCCACTCCTGTCTTGCCATCTGATGTTAAGTGTTTTGTTGAAGAGGAAGACTTAAACACTTCAGTGAGGGCAGAACCGAGTTTCATTAGTTTTGTGAAAGGTGCATGATTACTCTTTCATCTCTCCAAGGTGTGTTGGTACTCATTTTCATACTGTCTTCTTAGCACATGGACAGTATCACTGTGAAGATACCAGGCTAGGTAAATTTTCTTGACCAAAGCAGGTTGTGACCTTAATTTTCCCACTTACTTTTTGGTCCTTACCTTAGTGTCTTTAAGAGTACAGGATAATTTGTAATCACTCCAGGCCTTTCCCAAATATGCACTTCATTCAGGAGCACGTTTGTTGGCATTGGGCAGGTTCTGGACAATATTCATAAAGCGCATTTGCTCATGCTTAATGGCCTCACTGAAGTTTTCTGAGGGCTGAGAGCAATTAGCAAAGTAAAATAGAGTAAAATGGAAGCTACTTACTTGGCTTCATTTAACTATTTGTGATGAGGAGTTGACCATCTATGTGGATGTAAAAGACTGTGATAGTGAAACCCCAAGATCTTAGGGAATATGTAAGAACAAACATATTGTAGGAACTGAGATAATCCAGATTGGCTGATGGTGTAACCTTAGATATCTTGATAATGGTTTCTGGAAATAAGGTACTGGACTGGACATAGTAGAGACCCTTTGGTCCATTAAAATCCAGATTGCTGCCTTTGTAGGTTAGGATCCATAAAAACTCAGGTTCTAGTCTCTTCTGAAATTGATGTACCTTCCCATTCCTAGTGTGGAGGCTCCCTAATAAGTATTCAGAGAAGCTAGAACCCTCATTCCCATGCTAGTGCTCTGTCTGGAAGCCTTAGTTTTCAGTTGTCTCTCAAGTCCTTTAAAATTCTGTGACAGAAAACTTCACCTTCAGTTCCTGCCTCTACTCTTTCCCTGACGTCTTACCTGTCTCCAAGCCCCACCTTGTCTGCAGTTGAAATATCTTCTCATCACCCCTAACCTTCAGCACTATTTTCCCCTCTCAGCTTTCATGTGGATCACTGCAGGCCCTTCTATCTGAACTCCTGCTACCACGGGACTTCTCAGCAGCCCCTTAGCCCAGCAGTCTCATGTCAAACATAAAACATTTCCAAGGCACCGCTACCCTTTAGAGAAATAACCAAAAGCACTTGGTGCAGTTGGAGACAAAAGGTGCCTCACAAAGCTGTGTTACCTCACATGCCAGTAGGTGCCGATGGTGATACAGACAGTTTGTTTACATGTGGTACAACCTCTGTAGTGTGTTAGAGATGATTTTCATAAGAATAAAAGTAGACATTCATAAAAGCAAAGAATAGTAAGCTCTCTCTGTTTTAAAATACACTTTTGGCACAAATCCTTGAGACTTTCTGCTCTGTGGTCTTCTATTTATATATTTAAGAATGCTGTGGGAATTCTTGCTAAGAAGTGTTAAAGACTTGAGGCCTATCTTATACCTCTTAGCTTTGCTATCCACATCTGTTTTGCATGAATTCAGTTCGACTCTCCCCTCCTAGGAATTCTTCAGCCTAATTAAAACTTTGAGCCATAACACATGTGAAGGAATTGGAAAAGCTTCTGGAAACAACATTTGTCAGATGATATAAGTAATATCCAAGTTATTAACTGAACATGCTATGCTTCTGATATTTCATAGGTGTGTGTCAACTCATGTAGAAGATATGTCAAAGGGAATTTCAGCGGTGCCTTATCTTTGTTTCTTATTTAATTGGTAGTTGACTGTTAAACTTCAGCTACGTATTCCCTTGATTCTCCTTTTACCCCTAATTTCCTCCTCTTAGGATTCAAAAATACTGTGACAACTTATAAACAAATATTTCAATGGCTAAGGGAACTTGCTACTAAAAGTAAATCCCACAAGTAATTTTATAAAGTAAATGTTTGTAAAATGACATATCCTCATAAATAAAGTAATATTTTATCAAATCATATTTTCTTAGTGGGGATACACTTGTAATTTTTTAAACGATGCTTTTGAAAAGTCAGATTTTACATTTCTCATTGAAATTTTTTGTTAAATATTTGGACATTCTCAAGTATTTGAAATATCTACTTTTTTTTTTTAATTGGAAGTTTTAGCAGCTAGGCAAAGTTTACACCATTCATTTTCTCAGAACTATTTAATCCCAAGTCCAATAAATGAAATATTTTTAGTTAATTATTGGCAGTCTAAAAGTACAGCATTCTTATAGGTTAAGAAGAAACTATGATCTTTAATATTTTTATTACAAACTTTTCCATAAATATAAACCTAAACTGTGTTTTCATCTTTATGTATACAGTTATGAAGCACTTTGTTTTATTATATGATCTCTAATTTGTTATTTTGGGACAGTGGTCCTCAACCTCCAGTGTATAGAGATCACTGGGAGGGACTGTGAGACACAGAAAACAGCTCGGTGCGCGTGTTCCCAGTGTCTGGTTCACTAGCTCTGCGGTGTCGCCGATCCTGCTGGACTACACTTTCAGGACCACTGGTTAGGGTTCTAGTAAGTTGTGGGTTTTTTTTATGATTAAAAAAAAAAACTTTTTTTATTAAGTTTATTGGAGTAACATTGGTTAATACAATTATATAATTTTCAGGTGTGCATTATAATTTGACATCTATATATTCTATTGTGCATTTCCCACCCAAAGTCCAGTTTCCTTCAGCTACCATATATTTGATCCCCTTTACCCACTTCACCCTCCCCCTACTCCCTATATTTGACTCCCTTTACCCCATCTACTTCCCCACAACCTCCCCCAACCTCTCCCACCCTCTACCCTCTGGTAACCACTAGTCTATAGTCCATGTCCATGAGTCTCTGTTTGTTTGTCCTGTTCATTTGTTGCTTTTAGGTTTATATCCCACACATAAGTGATATGTGATTTTTACCTTTTTCTATCTGGCTTATTTCGCTTAGCATGATTATCTTGAGATCCATCCATGTTGTCGCAAATGGCAGTGTTTCATCTCTTCTTGTGGCTGAGTAATATTCCATTGTATATATGTGCCACAATTTCTTTAGCCAGTCATCTAGCGTAGGACACTTTGGTTGCTTCCATGTCCTGGCCACTGTGAATAATGCTGCTATGAACACTGGTGTGCAAATATCTTTTTTTGATATAGGTTTTTAAGTCTTTGTGGTAAATAACCAGTAGAGGGATAGATTTTTAAATATAATGAGTTTGAGATACAAGAGAACATAGAAAAGATAAGAACGGTTTACCATAACTTTTATGATTTACAGTTATATTTAGGTTGTTTTTTTTTTTTTTAGCCATATTCCCTTTCTTACTGTTCTCAGGAGATTGCATTCTACTTATTTTGATTTAAATGTATATAATGCTGACAGTATGATGGGTATGACTTGGCAAATGATCAAATGTACATTTACTAGTTTTCTTTAATAATTTGGGAGGTGGTTAATGGAGCATTACAATGACTTTTACACTATTAACTTTGCTTTTGTATTAGAAACTCAATATAAATAGGTTTCTGTTAAGCACATGGCCCAGTGCCTGATACTTAGCGGACGCTCAGTAAATGTTGGAATAAGCAAATGAATGTACAAATAGTCCGTTTTCCCCCAACATAGTGGAGTTACTCCTTGAAATTTTGGCTGCTCCAACTTGGAATATCTGAATTATCTGGTTAATGACTTTACCATTTTTTTGCTCCTCTGCTTGTCTTCCTGAGGGATGGTTATCTCACTGATAATTTAGCCCTTCTACTAGCAAGATTGGGAGATAAACAAAATTAAGCCTTAACTTTTCTCTTACGTGTTCATAATACTTAATTGCTAGAATAGGTAGTATTAACTTTAAAGAAGTTCCTTTTGGGGATGATTTGGGTTCATTATTCAAGCTGGTCTTACTATCTTCTTAAATATATTTTTAAATAAACTGTATTAGCTAACCTGGAGTATGAGTGGATAGCAAGTTAGATATTTTATATCTTTCTTATAAATTCACAGGAATATTCCAATTCCTTATGATTGCATTCTAACCAAGTTTATGACACTAGTCCTCAAAATAATGAATACATTGAAAGTTATGTCATGTTACATGTTCCAGTTATTTTACTGCAATTTCAGTGATGTTTTAGCTTTATTTTTGATGGCTGTCCTTTTTATTATAACAGATTAAAAGACACTGTAGATTGTCAAACAACCTATTCCAGTTGGTGTTCACAAAGAGTCTTCTTCCACACAGGAAAATGGACAGAAAAACTTAATAGTGTTTTCAGGTGGAAATTAAGAGAAATTTCTATTCCTGTCCTGCTCCAATGACATGATTTCATGGACTCTAGCTTATAAAGCATTTCTATATTGCTCTTGCTTACTTCATGATGATATGAGTGAATTAGATAACTATTTTAAATGGCTTAAGACACTATAAAGAAAGATATTCCATAAGCCACAGAGATTTGGGGATTCAGTTGTGGGCATACTGTTTGAGCAGCTGGAGGGGACACTGTTGATGGCCAGGAAACATGAAAATTGGAACTGAGCTCAGGGCTCCAGAATCATATTTCTAGTGGTTAGCCTAGAAGTGAGCATGAAAGCCTTAAAATTCCTCCCCTACCCCCACCTTCACCCCCAATAGTAGGTCTGACAGGAAAACCAAAGACAAACCCTTAGGAACATCTGGAGCTTAGGAAGTTGTCAGGAATCAGAAAACTGAACCATAGACATCATGACCAGAGAGTTTCACCAAGGCCCAGATTCTTCCTCCTGCACCCTGCGACCTGCTGCCAGCTATTGCTTTTGATAAACTAGGGAACAAAGTCTGTACTGTAGTACTCATGAAACTTATATATGAGATGGGGACGGGGGTTAGACAAACAGATCAGGTGTTGATAAGTGTTAAAATAGAAAAGAAAGGGCGGGTAAGGACAAAAGGATGAATGCCATGGGATGACTTGGAGGAAGTTGGTCAACATCAAGGAGTTCTCTCAGTTGAAGTGACTCAGCGGAATGAGGTAAGGGATAAAGACCTGGAAAGGGAGCATGCCAGCAAGACCAGAGGCAGTTGGGGAGAGGGATAGAGTGCTGTTGTCTCTGATGTTTAGGTGTGGGGCAAGGGGGCATGAGGCGTGGCTATGGCCTACTTCTCTGCCAGCATCACTCTTGCGGGGAAAACCTCTGAAATGCTCAGGAGGCACATCCTTCAACTGCAGGTTGGAACAGTCTTATTTTCTGAAACATTAAAACATTTGGAAAATAATAAATCTGAACTTTTCTCGTCAAAGCTCTACTGTGCAATTGGAATTTTTAAAAGGTTGTATATATGAAGAAAGTGCTTTTTAGTTAGTTGGTAACCAACTCGTTTGGGATTCTGTTGCTTTGGTGTCATGTTGCAGTTGAAAGTCCCTGGCCCTTGATGTTAAATTATTTCCCTCAGCAGAGCTTCCAGGCCGGTGGTGATCGAGGGGATGAAGAAGGCGCAGGAGGAGTAGCTCCTGCCTAGTTTTTTAATGTTTGGGGTTATTCTCACGTTTATTTAGGGAAAAAAGGGGGTTAAGAAAATAACTTAGAACACCACTAAAGTAAATGAGCTTTAAGGTCCTTCCTGTTTCTAGAGTTCTGTGAAGCTGTTGTTTTTATTAGTCTTCAAGTGTTTTTTGATTTAGCCACAAAAATGTTTAGATGTGTGTTGGTGACCTCAGGCATTTCTGATAGAAGCGCCTCCTGACTTATCTTATATTTGGTACAAGGGTTTCCTACTGTTTCATACTGTTTTGTGATTATTTTTGAAATCTGCTTAAGAATTGACATAATTATCTATTCAAAATTTTTACTTGTTTATTTGTTGTTAACTTTTACATAAAACTTTATGAATTGGAATAATTCTAAAACTCTGAAGACAATAGGAAAGGAATATTGGAGTGAAGCTCTTCCCTATGCCCTTCGACTAAAGTGATCATGCAAAGCATTGTCAAGAAGTTCCTGTAATTTCATCTTGTATACTTGTAGGGCAGACCAGCCAAATGCTGGTTAAAATATTTTACTTTTGACCAGGGAACATAAATCAAAAGTGGTTATTAATAAAAGACTGCTAAATTTTCCAAAAGTACCATATTTAGTTTATGGTCATTCTTCATGGTTGCACTCATCTTAGAAGATGCTGTCACTACTTTGTCTCTTACGAATTACAGTATGGAATCATAGAATGTCAGGGGTGGGAAACGGCTGAGTCATGCGCCTGGTCAACATAAAGCCTGTTCCATCCAGCCATAGACTGTTTTTGTTTTTGTTGTTGTTGTTGTTGTTTTGCTTTGTAGGCCGAGGTGACATGTCCAGCACTTGAGTGTTCTTGTATTCTATACATTTATCATGATTAATATATTCTGCAGTGCTGCAGATATGTTGATTGATATCACAAATACCAATACCAATAAATACCATCAATGATTGGTGCCACATATTGAATCAGAATACATGAGTTCAAGTCTAGGGAGAGACTTGTGTTTCTCAGTGTTTCCTTCTGTGTGACTGACAACTATGAAGGTATGAAAAAGAGTTGATGCTGTTACCGAAGTGGCTTTGTTGTGATGTAATTTCAGTAGCTGTTCATGGCAGCTGTTAGTTGAAAGTAAATTGGAAGCCAGCTGGTTTAGGTATCACAGTGGTGAAGATCAGCAGGGTACAGTGAAACTGGGACCCAGTTATAGCAACATGAGACTATCCCACCTAACTAAGGTGCGTTTATTTCATCTGACACTTTCCCGGCTTTATCCCTTGCTTAAATTGCTTCATTTGAAAACTTTTTTTCTTGAGGGAATGAATTGTAGGTCTTGACGGAGGAACAGACTTTTGGCGTCTTGATCAGTTTAGTATTTCTCAGTTCTTTTGTGACCATCAGCTCATTAAAGCTAAAAATGATGTCTTCCTCAAACTGGCTTCCTTGGCTTCTCTCACAGATATCAAAAGAGCAGAGGAAATACATTGTATTAGGCAGTCGATAAGAAAGTGATGTTCGGGGCCTTGGGAGTCCATAGACTTTCTTGAATATGAACCACTAGGAGAAGCTCTCTAAATCTTTGATGCCAGTTGCTGCTGCAGGGTAATGTGAGCCCAGAGCTCTCCACATGATCTTCGTCCTCAACTGAAAACTTCCTGGCTCTATCCCCAGTAGTAGACTTCCTCCACTTCTGCTTGTTGTGCTTGACCAGAGGGGCGCTGCTGCCTTTTTTCCCTACCCAAAGAGCATTTTATTTTTTAGATATTCCATATGAGACATTGAAAATAGAAATAAAGATGTTATTGAGGGAAAGTTAGAAACCACTGCATGTCCTAGAACCAGCGATCCCCAACTTTTTTTGGTACCAAGAACCAGTGCTCCCATGAGAATCTAATGCCCGATGATCTGAGGTAGAGCTGAGGCGGTAATGCTGGTGCTGGTGAGTGGCTGCAAATACAGATGGAGCTTTGTTCCTGATCTGCCGCTCACCTGCTGCTGTGTGGCCCAGTTCCTAACAGGTCCCCACAGACCAGTCCGTAGCCCAGAGTTTTGGGGACCCCTGTCCTAGGCAATTCCTAGTTCCCACCGACAATTCTTGAATGTGTTTGTGATCATTTATAATTGATGTATAGGTAGATACTGAGAGATCAATCCAGCTGCTCTCAGAGTAATCTCAGAAAGAGCAGAGGATTTGTTAAGCTAAAAACCAGCAGATTGCCTTTTCAATGCCTTTTTCTACCCTATCAAAATGCCAGCTTGCTCCATCTTCACCAAATGTTAAATTAAATGTCTTATTTGTCATGGTACCTCTGATGTTCAAGATTATATATATTGTTGTAATTCTTATGAGTTGTGAGGGTACACACTTCCATGTGGACAGATGGTATTTTTGACACAGCCTTTATAATCCTAGTAGGCCGATTGAGCATCAAAATTTTATGTTCACACTATTACCTTAATTGTAGAGAGATCCTGAGGTGGCTGTGGAAAGTTGTCCAACGCGTGTTCTCTTTCTTTGTACTGCCAGAGTTCTAAATATTTATCAGTCATTACTTATTTATACTCTGTAATGCCATACTTTATTACTGAATGTTCCACCCTTCAGAGGGCATAAGTAGGTTCTCTGCAGTATCTAAGAGAAATATGAGCATATCCCTATCACCTTATCAGTGAACTTCAAATCACAATTTATGATCTTCAGATTAATAAAGGCAAGTCTCTCCCGGCACACTCTCTCAAAATAAAATGGCACAGAAATGCATCTAGGACACAATATTTTAAACTCGAAACACTTATGAGATTTGGTCATGTCACACTAATTTAGATTCTGGTAGATTTTGAATTTAATCAATTCAGTTTGATAGACTGAAGTTATCTTCGTGCTCTAAATAAAAGTATTAAGCAAAAAAAGTAAATAAATTTTAAGAGATGTAAACAATGTTAATCTTTGAGCTATTTTACCACACTGTTGTAAAATCACTAAATGCTGCTTTTGATCTTTTCATTAAATTAAGGCAATAATACCTATATTTTTATTAGCAACAATAAAAATGTTGTTAGAATATGGAATAATCCATTTCTTTCATTTTCCTGCTCAATTAATCCGACCCAGTGATGTTTCAGAATATTGAGACATAATCAAGACTTTGATAACAGTTTTCTAGATTATCGTGGAAATCATAGCTCTGATTTGTTGGGCCTCATTAAAAATACACTTTAGTTATACATTAGATCTGCAGCTGAGAATTTAGAAATACCGATGTGATCACATCATGACATAAGTTGCATTATCTCCTGCTAATGGAATGTGGCTTCCTTGATTTGTGGGTATTTTTCTAAGTTCTTCCTTTTAAAAAAAAGTCAAAACCCTCACCTAAAGAGAAACAAGTTACCTAACTAGGAAGATTGAAAATGAAATCTGATTCTTTCTGACATTTTTAGTGCCAACTACTGAACAAAAGACTTCTTTAGAGAAGAAGTTTGTTCAATGCTTTTTGAATATGAGCCATCTAATATATTAAACATTTTTTCAGTAAGTGCAGCAGTATAGTGCCAATTTCTGTTTTCATCTCATCACATAATACAGCCCGTTCTGTCAGCAGGTATTGTATGAAATGCCCTAACACATGAGTTAGACACCAAAGAAAATACAGACATAGAAGACAAGGATTCTGGTTTCGGTAAACTTAAGTCTAAATAGATGAAGGAACATTTTAAGGAGCAGATAAAAGGGGGTGAAAATGAGCATTGTGTATTGTTAAGACTTTAACTAGATTAGGTGGGACTAGAGGAATGAGTCATCCGAAAAGAAAAAAGGCAATTTCAGAATACATTGAGTAGTGCCTTCTTAAGGATGAGGCACATACACATTATGTGTGTGTAGAAGGAAGAAATGGTTTGGTGAAGCAAGAGGCTGTGAGCTTGCCTTTATACTTGCTTGTGGAGTTTGAAATTACAGGAGGTAGAGTGGCTGTGCTCTGGAAACAGCAGAAAGTACTGGGCTGGAGCTCTGGGAGGGAGAAGGTGAAGGGGCTGATTCCACTTCCCCAGCCTCAAACAGCTGATCTAGGCGTGAAAATTGCACCTTACAGGGGGCAACGTTGAGAGGGAACTACTGCTAGCAAGAATGGCCACATTTGGAGATCAAGCAGTTGCAGACAGAAACCTTCCAAATTTCTACCTAAGTTTTGCTTCTGATTTCTTTAGTGATCTATACTACTTCATCTACCTCCACTGTTCCTGTACTTAGTCTTTATCCTTCAAAGTCCAGGAATTGATTCCTGTTGTTCCAAAAGACCATAGAGTGGTCAAGGAAGACCCTTGTGAGCCAGAGTGGGTTGAGAGAGAAGCCTTGAGAGAAATATAGGGAAGAGGAACATGCAAAGGTCTATGAAACTCATGTTGGAGTCCTCTGCTATGTCACCACTCATCAGAACCTTTTCTCAAACCCTTTAAGTTGACTTTATTTTGCATACATACTGCAGTCTGTTCATCAAAAGTGTACTTTTTGGTTAATTTCAGATACACAATTTTATTTGAATGCTAAAACGTACTAGTACTCCAAAACAAACAAAAGTTCGGTCCTTTGGAAGAAATGAGTAAATTGGAGAGTTTGTTGTAACTTCGAAAAATTTAATGTACTATTTATCTGATGAATAATACTTGCTCAGTTCACTGTGTCACCTGACTGAATTTCCTTCTGGAAAGCAATGACTAATTGTATTTATGAGAGAGAGAGAGAGAGGCGCACTCCAAGACCAGTTAGGAAGACATTTTCAAAGTGAAACATTTCTGTTTTGCAATTTTATTTTTGTTTAAGTTTCCATACAGAAAACATTTACTTACCTTTCTTCTAAGTATGACATGCCACTTAAATTTTACAAGTGAAATGGGAGCATATGTAAATGCAAGCTAGTCATAATAGATAATCCACCCTGAATCAGTCCCATTGAGTGTTTAAAAATTTTTTGAATAAAGCATATTTAGTCATAAAAATTAGTAGTGTTAAAGCCAATAGAAATGGTATGGTATGGATTACATCTTAATTTTTAAAAATGTTATGCTATACCTGTCTGGAGAAAAAAGTTTTTCTGGTTGCTCATTGCAAATTTGAAGATAGTTCTGTTTTATTGTATGTGTATTTGTATGCATCTGTACTTGAGGTGATGACTAGAAACACAAAGCACTGTAAATTTTAATGGAGTCAGGATTTATTTTAAAATGTGAAAAGTAGAAATAATTGTCTAGGTTCTTTCTAGATATCATGTATGGGATACTAACCATGTTATCTTGAAGAGGTTTTGAAGTTGTATTTTGGATAATTAAATGCACTGTTTTTTAAAGCATAATTTTTAAACCAATTATTAAATATAAACGCTACCCCAGAATTAAGGCATAAGATATTCAAGAGTTGATTTAAACTAGTGAATATGGAAAGAACTAAATTTAATTTACATGCATGTCGTGGCAACGCACTGCATGACCACAGCAGTGGTAGAGATTTGTGAAACAGTTGGCATGTAAAACATTCATGGGCAGCTCTGTACGTATGTAGCTGTTTCCGTCCTGTTCTGGAGTGACTAGTAGATGTATATTACTCATGGTGACTGATCTTTTCATTTGTCTCAGTTTTGTGTTAACTTATTCTTAAATTTCTGAATTGGAATGAGTGACCCTAGGATTGTTGTCTGAAAGAACAACTAGTGGTAGAGATGAGGCCTCCTAAAAATCCCATCCCGGAGCTTTGGAGCTGCTGCATTCTTAATCTTGTCCTCAGCTTTACAATTCTAAGAACTACAACTACTATATAAACCAGAGCTCTAATTTTTAAATTCATAATTATGAAAATGTTCATATTTGCCAAACAGGCTTCTCTCTTCCAGAGTAACTTTTGAACCTAGAATCCTGTCAAAGGTAAAGAGATAGTTTCAAGAGAGATTTCATTTCATGACTATCTCTGTCCTTTATAGCAAAAGATTATGCAGAGAAAATCTCACTTTTTCGACTTCCTCAAATAGGGCCAGAATCTAGGTTTTCCTTTCCTATTATGCTTCATAATGACTGTTGCCCTCTCTAGTTCTGATGGTAATTATGCATGATGGGTCATAATCACTTTCTGCTCTGAATGTTACAGTCTTCTTGATTATTTTGTATAGTTCTTTAGGAGAATACATTTACTGATTCTTAGTTTACTACCACCCATATCTAATATTATCCTTCTTTTATTGATTTTTCTAAATTTCTTCTCCTGGGAGCTGCCCTGTTTTCTTTTTCTCTGGGTTTTGAGCAGCTCACTGCATCTGGAGGTGCCTTTTGAGGATATTGAAGCAAAATGGGTCATGATACTCGAGGACTTCTTTGTAGTCTCCTTAAGCAGACTATGTGGACAGTGAAGGACAAGGTTTCCCAGGATTATAGTCATCATTGTATCCCCAGGCACTTGGCACATGAAGGATAAAAGAATAATTGTTTTCTTTTACAGGATTTGCAGGATGTGTTTTTTGTTGTTGTTGTTGTTGTTGTTGTTGTTGTTCATTTGTTTTTGAAGTCTTAAATAAAGTTGCTCTTTTTTCCCACAGTTGCTTTCTATGCCTTTCATTTGTTTACCACTACTCGCTTTTACTCTCTTCTGCTCCTTATCAATGTTATCTAACTCCCGGTCACATTACCACTTTCACTGAGGCAATGGTATCTGCCTCTTTTGAATTCTTCACCTCAGTTCTCACCATCGTATTAGGCAGTCTATCTCTTTCCCTGTCGTCTTGGTTCCTTCATCTTCTCATCACCAGTTTTCTTTCTTTTTCCTTCCTCCTCTCTACCTCAAGTTTATACTGTTGGCATTCTGTGAATGCAGTACATTGAGATGGTTTATATCTCTGTCTTTGCAGTAACTCCTGTCTCCTCCAGCGAGTCTCTGATAATGTTATGTTTTATGTATCTTTACTATTGCATTTTTCACACTATTTTTATTTCTTGCTTGCTGGACTATAAGCTTCTTCAGCATCTTGATGGTTCTGAATTTTCATACTACCCAGTATAAGAATGTTCTTTCAATGGCAACACAGATTTGTTGTCCTTCTTCCCTCAGTTTGTTTCATTCTTTCACTAAACAAACTCTTTTGAACACCTACTGTGTTTCAGGGATTTTTATCGGTGCAGAAAATACAGTGGTCATCCAGGTGAAAATTGTCCCTGCTCTCACTGAACTGAGAGTGTATGATTTGGAAATACAGAACAGTGAATAAGAAATGACAGTATAGTTCACTGCATGCTCCATCTGTGATGAACAAAATTCTAAAAGCTTTGTAATGGTTGATATTTTTTCTTGTGCTTTCTTCAGAAAGCTGTTTGGAGATATTGAGTGTGGAAAATGTGTTGGTCTTCTTGAAAACAATATGCTATTAAGCATACAGAATCCAAACTGAATAAAGGAGACTGAAAGATAACTATCACTTCTCTTAACTTACCAAAGACAGAGAAGAAAAGGATTATTATTAATTAACATACCTCCTTAATTTTTTTATGCCTTTTTATATCTAGAATTTTTCCTTTTACTCTAAAGAGCTACTTATGAAATTAGAAATCATTAGATGCATCATCGCTTAAATTTGTGTTCTTAAAAGTGACTTTATACATGTTTAAAATCAATATTTTTGATGCTACTATTTAAATACAGTTTTCCTTTATTACCTGTGCTTTTCAGTAAAGTACCTTATAGATTAAAATCTGTCCTAACTGGACATGTGTCAGGCAAATTCTTATGTATCTCAGATAGAGATTTGATCTCCCCAACCAAAACACCAGTATGTACCATTCACTTAGTCTATTTCCAGTGAATGAAAAATCTTATTAAAACTTGCACCTGGCCTGGAGCAGGGTGGCTTCTTTTTCTGGAAAATCATTTATTCCTTCATTTAGAAAGTTTTCCAAGAAATTGGTACCCAACTTACAGACAAAACACAATTTTGTGCTTAATTTTGTTGGCAGGAGTCTTTATTGAAAAAACCTTAAAATTTTCTGTACCATTTTCTTAAGAGTACTTAATGTTTTCCTTTTAATCGACTGACGTCATTGGAAAAGCTGGGGAGAGCCAAATCTTCATTGTGAAGGATGGAACAATGCCTCTTTCTAGCCGCTTTTACTCATTAATAATGATGATTATTATATTTTGGGTTTCCCAAAGTATATTCCTCAGAATGTTACTAGGTGGCCCTCAAAAAAAAAAAAAAAAAAAAGTAGGGAGATCCAATAAGTATAAGATATTGAGTTAGATGAGATTCAACAGTTTTATTTACTTAAAGATTTTTCAAAGTCTTAAAGATGCTCTACACCACTGTTTCTCAAACTTGAAGTTATGTACAGGACACTAGGAATCTTACTCACATGAAGATTCTGATTCAGTAGGTCTGAAGTGAGACTTGAAATTCTGCATTTCTTACAAGATCTGTATGCTATCAGTGTAACTGGTTTACAGATCAGACTTTAAATAACAAGGTTTTTAGGCATCTTTAAGAGGAAGCATGCCCAGACTTATTAACCATAGGAACCTTGTTTTTGACATACTAGAAGTAGTCCATGGAGCACACTTTGAAAACTTTAAATTTTAAATAGAATCTTTCAAATTACAAGTGAAATTTTTAAAATTTAAATAGAAGTCCAATGCAGAACTTTTAAAATGTTTAATACAGAACTTCTAGGTTATTTTCAGCTGGATAGGCTAGTATAAATCTAAGGACACTGAAAACTCATTTAGCATTGGTACAGCCACTGTGGAAAACAGTCTGGTGGTAACTCAGAGAATTAAAAATAAGTCTACTTTCTGACCTAGCAATTGCACTTCTGGGTATTTTTCTAAAGAAAACGAAACCAGTAATTCGTAAGGATCTATGCATTCCTATGTCCATGATAGCACTATTAACAATAGCCAAGATATAGACGCAACCTAAATGCCCATCAATAGACGAATGAATAAAGAAGTTATGGTTCATATACAATGAAATGTTACTCAGCCATTAAAAAAAAGACACCCTACCATTTGCAGCCACATGGATGGACCTAGAGGTTATTATGCTGAGCGAAATAGGTCCAACAGAAAGATAAATACCATATGATTTCCCTTATATGCAGAATCTAAGGAACAAAGAGAACAAACTAATTGAAAACAGACTCATAAATGTAGAGGACTATCTGGTGATGGCCAGAGGGGAGTGGGGTTTGGGGGTCTGGAAGAAAGTAGTGAAGGGTTAAAGAAATACAAATTAGTAGTTGGTAGATGGTCACGGGAATGGGGAGCACAGCATAGGGAAAGCAGTTAGCAGTGATGTAATGGCTAGGTGTAGAGGCAGAGGGAAGACAGAATAATCGGGGGGATCATTTCATAAACTATATAAATGTCTAACCATGCTTGAAACAAATTTTTAAAAATAAAGACAACCACTCCATAAGATAGCAGGTCGTTACTAGATTCTATACTTTTTAACAGACCTTATTAATATTTTTAAATGCCCATTCTTAATTAATTTTACTTTATTTTTATTGCCACTAGTAATTTACTTATACATCATATTTTTAAATCCCCATATGTGCTATGCTAGTGATTTCATTAGTCTTTAATCTTTGTTAACACTAGCATTTGATATGAAAAGCTAATGATAAAAATGAATCGTTTATTTAAAACAGCTTGAGATTTGATATGTCTTACCAAATATCTTAATTGCAAATGATACAAAAACTAGTCTAGGGAGGTTTTGGAGAAATCTATTGAACCTAAAACAAAATTTTAAATTTTGTAATGTAAATCAATGCATTATAGGCGGACTTTTATCCACCTAAGTCCTTCTGCTGTGCATGGAATAGTGTCTCCATTTATACATGTCTATTAAATTCCTTCTTTGAGCTCTTAGTACCTTGTTTATCTCAAGCTGCATTTTATTGTGGTTTGTTCATTTGTCCTGATCTTCCTTTTTAGACTGTAAATTGGATTAAAGGTCAGGTTCTTATTCATCGTTATACTTTCATTAACACCTAGTTTATAGTGTAGTGCATAAGTGGAATATCAGTAATGCAGTTAATAAATTATATCTTTACAAGATAATTCAGTATGTAAAATTTAATTTTTTATTCTTATACTTAAAAAAAATGTAAGTTCATGTTTTTCCTTTATCCTTATTTCCTCTCTCTACAGTTGTACCAATATTGCTTATTGTGTAATAAGTCATTGTAAATCTCAGTGGCTTAAACAGTGGTTTTTAAATTTCTCACAATTCTAGGTGAGCAAGGAGGTTCTCCTGCTGGTCTTGCCTGGGCTCACTCAGGTGGCTATAGTTAGCTAGTGACTAGGTCAGGACTGGACTTTCTAAGATGCCCTATCTTACATGTTGTAAGGTTTTGGCTGGAGTGGCTAGGATCACTGGGCCTCTGCCTCCATGGCATCATTTAATTGCACACTCTTTCCAGCATAGTCATCTTAAGGTTCCAAAAGAGAAAGCTGCAATACCTTTTAAGATTTAGCCTCAGAGGTTGCACAAGATCACAGCTGCCACATTCTCTGAGTCTTAAGAGACCAGCCCTACATTCAAACGATTGCAGTGGGTTCTGCCTCTTCATGAGAAAAGCAGCAAATGCACAGTGACTTGGTATTGCTCTGTATGCATTTCTTCTCGCTAAATTAAATAAGAACTTTAGTACATTCTTACTTCAGCCCTCATGTTGATATTATGTAGAGTTTACTTAGACTTAATCTTTGATTTCCTGAATTATTTGCTTAGCACAGTTTCTTCTGTCCTAATCTTTCCTCTATCATATTTGCTATTTGGTTGCAGAATTTCCTTTAAAAATTGTTGAAGCCACACTCTTTGACTCCTAGTATGTCTCAAAATGCCTTTATTTTGCTTTTGTTTTGAATCATATTTTTGGTTGGTCCTGGAAGCTATTGCTGTTATCCACTGTAGTCTGATTCTCATTCTTTTGTAAACAGTTTATTTTTCCTCCGTGGCAACAGATACAATCTTTTATTTAACCTTGGAACTAAGAAAATTCAATGGATTGGGTCTAAGTGTAGTTTATCTGTTTCATTCTTTTTTATTTATTTATCTATTTATTTATTTATTTATTTATTTATTTATTTATTTATTTATTTTCACTTCTCGGCCCATTAATTTTCAGCTCAGAAACTTTTAATTCTTCTTTTAATATCTATTTTCCTTTTCTTCTTTCTTCCTAGTACTCTTAGTAAATAAACATAATTCCTGGGTCTAGTCTATAGCCTCCAAATGGTTTTTAAACCTTTTACAACCCTTTTTCATTTTTTTTAGTCTCTGAGAATTATTTAGATCACTCTTATGAAATCTCTTATAAAAAAAAAATCATTCATTCCATTGAGATTTTTGTTTTTATCCTGTAACTTTTTTTTTTTTTTTTTTTTTTCGGTCTCTGGCTCTTTCTCCTTCATGCACACAGTTTTCAATTTAAACACAAATGATGTTAGATCTACCTGTTCCATTTTACTTTTTCTGTTTAGGGAATTTGGTCCCTTCTGGGCATCAGTAGCTGGCTGAGGTTCTGTTCTGTCTGGATCACTCCTTATTTGCCTATGGGAACTGCTCGAGCATATCCAGGACAGGGACTGACCATGTTGCTGCATTAATCTACTCTTGCTCATCTGATCTTGACCCAGACCTAAGAGCCTAGAGTCTGGTATTTACCATCTCTGAGCAGCTCTCCTACCAATGCTCCAACCTTTATAGCAGTCTTTTTTCTCTTTTGTGTTATGGTTTCCTCTGGTTATGTTGCCTCAGATCTATAGCCATTATTTTTCTGACTGTATAGATGTAGGTGGCATTTTAAAAATTTCTAGGTTAATTTTCTTAAAAAAGACAAATGCCTTTTATGATATTTCATAGCATTGTGAGTTGAAAGAGTGGAAATGTGTGCTCATCTTGCCTCTTGATCTTACGCTATTGATTATCTCCATCCTATCTTTTTTACACCCTTCAACATTCTAGGCTTATACTCCTTTTTTCTCAGTTACATGCCAAAAAGGATCCCAAATCCTTAAAAAAAAAAAAAAAATCAGAAAAGTGAAATTAGTGCTTTCCAAAAAGAGACTTTCATTTTTCCTTCTTTGCCATATAAGAAATAAGATATTTTGGAGGGAAGGCTGAAAATATCAAAGTGAAATTTGTATTTATCCAACATGAAATTTTTACTTTTTAGTAACAGTTTTTCAGTGGTTGCCTGTGGTTGCAGAGACCATGTCAACAAGTCTCAGAACTCCAGGGAGCATCAGTCACATAGAATATAATGAGACTGGCTGCCTCCAGGTGCGAGCAGTCCTGACTCCGATGTTATATATTAATCATGGGTTTTATTTTCAAGAATTTTTATTGAATGGTATATGGGGTTGAGGTCATTCTTTTTGTAATACAAGCCCCTTATTGAAATGAATTTCATAAAAACATTTGAGTCATAAAATTATATTCGCTATAGTTTTATAATCAGAAGTAGTTCTATTGATAAGTGTTTTGCCACTTAATTGTTTTTATACTGATATCTCATTGTAACATGAATTTGCAATTTTTAAATTACAATGAGGTTTAACACCTCATTGTTGGCCACCTAGATTTCCTCTTTATGGAAAGGCTTATTTACACCTTTTGCTTATTTTTATATCAGGTATCTTGCATTGGTCTTTTGATTGTAAAAATAAATTCATAAGTCAAAATACTTGACCGCTATACATAGATTATTCTGTAGAATCACACTATGCTATTTGGCATATAACTCTCTCAAAAAATTCTTGCCAAGAATTTTTAATTTTTTGGATGAACTGCCTGATTAGAAGATTAGTATGTAACTATCTCTAAGCTTCCTAAACAGTTGCAGATTTTGATAATGCTTCTTATTTCCAGGATATTTTAAAACTATAACTGTGAAAAGTTTATCTAGTACTCTTCTTAGAATTCTAGAATAGATTCCATATGGTCCTGAAGGTGTTTAACTTTTGAGGCATAGTCCTCATTTCCCAATACTTCATGCTTTTTTCTGTAACATTTGTTCCAGTTTCATTTTAAATAAGCAAAACTTATCTTTGCTTCATAGAATACCCAGTATTTTTTTCTATTTTTAATGTTATAATAAATTGTATATCTAATGCTTACTTAACAAACTTTTTTTATTAAACTATAGTTACTAAACTATAATAACTAAACTATAGTTATTAAACTATAGTTATTAAACTAATAATATTGTTGACATACAACTATAGTTGACATACAATATTACTAGTTTCAGGTGTATAACATAGTGTATAACATAGTAATTTGACATTTATATACCTCTCCAAGTGATCATGATAATTCTGCCACCTTCAAACTTATTACAGTATTATTGACTGTATTCCCTATTCTGTACTTTATATCTTGTGACTTATTTATTTTATAACTGAAAGTTTGTACCTCTTCATCCCTTTTACCTTTCACCTTTCCTCCCACCCCTCATCAACTTTTCTGTGTCTGTTTCTGTTTGGTTTGGTTTTGTTTTTAGATTATATATATTAGTGAAATCACATAGTATTATCTTTCTCTGACTTATTCACTTCTCATAATACCCTCTAAGTTTATCCATGTTGTTGCAGATGGCAAGATTTTATTATTCTTTATGACTCAGTAATACTCCATTTTATGTGCGAGGATGCGTGCACATGTGTGTGATGTATTGTGTGTGTGTGTGTATTGTGTGTGTGTGTGTGTGTGTGTGTACCACTTCTTTATACATTTATCTGTTGATGGATTCTTGGGTTGTTTTCATATCTTGACCATTGTGAATAATGCTGCAGTGAACATAGAGATGAACATTTTCTAATGAGTGTTTTCATTTTCTTTGGATAAATACTTAGAAGTGAAGTTGGTGGGCCGTATAGTAGTTCTGTTTTTAATTTTTTGAGGCACCTCCATACTGTTTTCCATAATGACCACTCCAGTTTACGATTCCACCAATAGTGCAAGGGGGTTTCTGTTTCTCTACACATCCTTGCCAGCACTTATTTTTGTCTTCTGAGCATCTTACCATATGTCTGTTGGCCATTTGTATATCCTCTATGGAGAAATGTCTATTCAAGAAGTCCTCTACCCATTTTTTAATCAGATTGTTTTTGGTTTTTGTTTGTTTTTTGATGTTGAGTTGTATGGGTTATTTATATATTTTGGATATTAACCTCTTATCAGATATATCATTGGCAGATATTTTCTCCCATTTAGTATGTTGCCTTTTCATTTTGTTGATGGTTTTTCTTGCTGAGCATGAAAGCTTTTTAGTTTGGTGTAGCCTCACGCGTTTATTTTTGGTTTTGTTGCCCTTGCCTGAGGAGACATTAAAATATTGCTAAGACCAATATCAGAGTTTACTGCCAGTTTTCTTCTAGGAGTTTTGTGATTTCAGGTCTTACATTTAAGTCTTCAATCCATTTTGAGTTTATTTTTGTATACAGTGTAAGAAAGTGGTCCATTTTTTTTTTTAATTTTTTCATGTAGCAGTCTAGTTTTCCCAGTAGTACTTATTCAAGAGACTGTCTTTACCTCATTATATGTTCTTGCCTTCTTTGTCAGAGATTGTGATCATAGAAGTGTGGATTTATTTCTGGGCTCTCTATTCTGTTCCATTAATCTGTGTCTGTTTTTGTGCAAGTATCATACTTTTTTGTGATTACACAGCTTTAATTATATACTTTGAAATCAGAGTTTTGTTCTTTTTTCTCAAGATTGCTTTGGTTATTAGGGATCTTTTGTAGTTCCATACAGATTTTAGGATTATTTGTTTTACTTCTGTGAAAAATGCCATTGAAATTTTGATAAGGATTGCATTGAATCTGTAGATTGCTTTGGGTAGTATGGATAATTTAACAATATTAATTCTTCCCATCTATGAGCGTGGTATATCCTCCCATTTATTTGTGCTGTCTTCACTTTCATTTATCAGTGTCTTATAATTTTCTGAATATCAGTCTTTTATCACCTAGCTTAAATTTATTCCCAGGTATTTTATTCATTTTTGATGCAGTTGTAAATGGGATTGTTTTCTTAATTTCTCTTTTTGATTGTTCATTAGTGTATAGAAATACAACAGATTTTTGTATATTAATTTTGTATTCCACAACTTAATTTATTTTAATAGCTTTTTGGTGATCTTTAGGGTTTCTGTATATAGTGTCATGTCATTTGCGAATAATGACAGTTTTACTTATTTCTTTTCAATTTAGATGCCTTTGATTTCTTGTCCGACTGCTGTGGCTAGGACTCCGAATTCTGTGTTGAATAAAAGTGATGAGAGTGCACATCCTTGTCTTGTTATTGATCTTAGAGGAAAGTTTTCAGCTTTTCACTATTGAATATGGTGTTTGTTGTGGGTTCGTCATAGATTACCTCTGTCATGTTGAGGTATATTACCTTTATCACCACTTTGTTTTTTTTTTTTTTAATAAATGGTGTTAGATTTTGTCAAATAGTTTTTCCACATCTATTGAAATAATTGTACAGTTTCTATCCTTTATTTAGTTAATGTGTATTAATTGATTTGTGGATATTGAAGTATTATTACATCCTTGGTATAAATCTCACTTGATTATGGTTTGTGATCCTTGTAATTTATTGTCGAATTTGGTTTGCTAATATTTTGTTGAGAATTTTTGCATGTATGTTTATCAGGAATATTGGCCTGTAATTTTCTTTCTTTCACTTTCTTCCTTTCCTTTCCTTTCATTTCTTTTCTTTTCTTTTTTCTTTTCTTTTCTTTTCTTTTTTCTTTTCTTTTCTTTTCTTTTTTCTTTTCTTCCTTTCTTCCTTTCTTTTTTCTTTTTTCTTCTCTGCTCTTCTTTCTTTCTTTTCTTTCTTTTCTTTCTTTTCCTTCTTTTCCTTCTCTGCTCTTCTTTCTTTATTTTCTTTCTTTCCTTTCTCTCTTTTCCTTCTTTTCCTTCTTTTCTTTTCTTTCTTTTCTTTCCTTTCTTTCTTGGATGTTTCTGATTTCAGTATCAGGATAATGCAGGCCTCAGAATCATTTCTTTGGAAACATTACTTTCTCCTGGACTTTCGCTTGTTAGGAGTTTTTTAATGACTGATTCATTTTTGTTATTAGTTTTCAGTCTGTTCAGATTTTCTGGGTTTTTTTATGATTCAGTCTTAGAAGATTGGACATTTCTAGGAATTTGTCCATTTTTTCTAGGTTGTCTTATTTGTTAGGTATGATTGTTTTTAGTATTCTCTTTTTGATTCTTTGTATTCTGTGATATAGTCTGTAACTACTCTTTCATTTGTGATTTTTATCTATTTGGTTCCTCTCTTTTTTTGATGAGTCAGTCTAAAGGTTTATTAATTTTGTTTATCTTTTCAAAGAACCACCTCTTTGTTTCATTGATCTCTTCTGTTCTTGTTTTGTTATGTTTTTAGTCTCTATTTTATTTATTTCTGCTCATTTATTAATTCTTTGCTTCTACTAACTTTGGGCTTTGTTCTTTTTTTGTCACTCTAGATGTAAAGTTAAATTGTTTGAGATTTTTCATTATTCTTGATGTAGGCCTGTATCTAATAAACTTCCCAATTAGAACTGCCTTTACTATATCCCATAGATTTGGGAACATGTGTTTTCATTTTTATTTGTCCCAAAGTATTTTCTAATTTTCTCTTTGATTCCTTCATTGAGCCATTGCTTGTTTAATAGCATGTCGTTTAGCTTCTACATCTCTGTAGGTTTTTTTCTAGTTTTCTTCTTGTGATTGATTTTCAATTTCATACTGTTATGGTTGGAAAAGATGCTGGATGTGATTTCAGTCTTCTTAAATTTATTGAGACTTGTTTTGTGTCCTAACATGTGATCTATCTTGAAGAATGTTTCATGTGTACTTGAAACAAACGTGTATTCTGCTGTTTCTGGATTGAATGTTCAGTATACATCTACTAAGTCCATCTAGCTTAATGTGTTATTTAAGACCAATGTTCTTGTGTTGATTTTCTGTCTGGATCCATTGTTGTTAGTGGGGTTTCCAAGTTCCCTACTATTACTGTCAAACTGTCAGTTTCTCCCTTTATCTGTGAATATATTCTTTATATATTTAGGTGCTCATATGTTTGGTGCATAGATGTTTATAAGTGTTATATTTTCGTGCTCTATTGATCCCATTAGGATTACAAAACACCTTTCTTTGTCTAGGATTACAAAACACCTTTCTTTGTCTGTTGTTATAGCCTTTGTTTTGAAGTCTATTTTATCTGATATAAGTATTGCTACCCCAGCATTTTCTCATTTCCATTTGCATGAAATATATTTTTCCATCTCTTCACTTTAAGTCTCTGTGTGTCTTTAGGTCTGAAGCAAGTCTCTTGAAGGCAGCATGTGTAGACCTTGTTTTATCCATACAACCACCCTATGTCTTTTGATTGGAGCACTTAGTCCATTTATTTTTAAGGTAATTATTTGTAGGTATGTACTTATTGCCATTTTGTGAATTGTTTCCTGGTTATTGTGGTTCAATGACTTTGTTTAGTGTTATGTTTGGATTCCTTTCTCTTTATTTCTTTGTGTGTCTATTATAGGCTTTTGATTTGTAGTTACCTTGAGATTCCTATATAACAATCTGTGTGTATAGCAGTCTATTTTAAGTTGATGGTCGCTTAAATTTGAATGCATTCTAAAAGCATTACATTCTTATTCCTCACCATTAATGAACTTTTTATTATTCTTTATTACTAATATATTACTTTGAAAACACATAGTCAGCCTTTCAAAAAGTCTTTTTACAAGGCTCAATAAAAATGGACCTGGGCAGAGAGGAAATTTAGTAAGTAATGGTTGGGGTACAATGAGAACAAACTTTTTAGAGTTGATCACAAACTCATTTCTGAGCTTTGTATAGCCAGAGAGGGAAACAGTGGGCACTAAGATTCCAGTATTCATCATGCCCCCGGAAAAGTACAGCTTCTTGGCCCTCAGTTGCCTTTTTACAGAGAAATGTGATATGATAGACGGCTATTCTGAAAACTCTTGAGTAACAGTCACATCAATTCAGAATGTGGAAGTTGCCTTATCTTAGTGTCAGCCTCAAGACTCAGAGAATTTTAAGTTTTCTATTCCTAACACATACCCACTACAGGATCCCTTCTGTACCATTCCTGCTACTCAATCATGGGGAGTATGGTTCAAGACCTCTCTTGATGGAGACTGTACTACCTTTAAGGGCAATCAGTTCTTGAAATTTTGGACATTTGAGTGTTAGCTCCAAAAGGAAAGACCTTCCTGACCTTGCCCTCATGGCTCTAGCCTTTAATTTTTATTAAAAGTAATATAATCATTAGCTTAATATGATTCATCATGTAAAGACAGTAATAATGTAGGTTAATATAAGTTTGTTACAAAACCATTAGTTTTTGATCTGGCTCTGAGGCTTGTAACCTAAAAAGTCTAACCTTGCTTGTCCATGGCAATCCTTCAGAGGTTTATAGATATCTACTTGTCTGCATAGTCCTTTAATTTTGGTCAGACTTTCTCTTTTCGGTCTATTAACTCTTCTTTCTGTGTCCCCCTGCCAAGGTTTGAGCTCATAAGGAACAGGAGCTGTCATTCATTTCCATTTCTGTGCCTGGAAATAGTGACTGAATTTCTTCACCATCCTACTCGTCCTCTCTTAAGCAGATATTTTTGTGTCCATTCCTGTTCATGTTACCCATAACTGGAAGTAGATGTGTCCCAAGGAACCTGAAGGAGAAGTGTATGTTCATTTGTCCGCTTCTTCCTATCATCTTAAATACTGATATCAATACAGCATAAGATCACCTTGGCTTTGGGGCAGCCTTATCTCATTCATGGTTCACTCATTCTTTCTTGAATATGAAGTAGCTAAATCTTTTCCTCAATTTCCTGCCGACCTAACCTAAATACAAGACTCTACATTTATCCCTATTTTATATCATAAAAGCAGCTCATTACAGTAGTTTGACAGTGTTATTCATATTTTAATTTTATCATCTGGTAAAATCAGTATTGTTAATTATTGATGAATTTAAGCATGTCTTATGTATTTTTATTTATATTATGGCTAAAGTTTTTGGTTAGGATTGTGTCAGTATCAGAGCTCGCTGGCATTACATTAGAAATCTCTATAGGATAATATGTTTCATTCAGCTGTTTACAGATTGTGAGAGTCAGCACTTGCTCTTGTGCCAGCCCCATTTCTATGCTGCTTATAACATCATGAGGGACTTGTAACATCATACATGCCGCATCAGAGTCTAGACAGACTGCATTTCCGTGGTTACACTGCCAAAGACAGAAATTAGATCAGCATTACATGACTTTTCTTTGCCTCACCCCTGTTTAGTTCTTATAAATCATCTCTTGGATAAAATCCTTTTAAGAATCTCACCTAAGATCTATGTCTAGCCCTGTAGTTTGTAACATGAACAGAGTCTACCTTCTTCTTTCCAAAAACAGAAATGGTATTTTCTTGCTTCCAGATTACTGGCACCTCTTCCATTCTCTGATTCTCCAGAGAGCCCCCAAATGGTCTAGCAGACTGTTTTTGTAAGTTTTCTCAGGTCCCTAGAATGTGGTTGCCCAAATCAGGCAAGTTGAAGTCATTGAGGGAAACACGAGGCCTAATTTCTCACAGTCTCCTTGCTACATAAGTACTCGTTACTTTTTTTCTTTGCTAATGGGAAGAAATTATAATGTCATGTAGTGACTCTAGTCTTAGCTTGAGTTCTACAACTCCTTAAGTTGTTATGAGAACTAAAAGGAAATGGACAGAAAACCTTAATAGGTTTATACCTTGTTAGTATTGTGGCATCTCTCCTCTGACCCATGTCGGTTGTGGTATTTTGGGACTGTTCCAGATATGAGGGATGGGAAAGTGTCTCACCTCGGATGGGTTTGGGTACTATGGTCATCACATTCTTTGTCGCATGGGTGTTACGATTGCCTACAAAGTCTCCTAGTCTTTGAAGAATAGAGAATGAAAACATCATCCCTGCCTATGTAAATTTTTCCTGCTGAGTTGTATTTTCTTTTATAAATGTATAAGCTCCTCCCAGTCTCTTTCCATGACCTTTATTTTGTTATTCTTTCACTCGCACCTTGCTGTACTTTGCCTTGATCTGATTCATATTTTGCCGCCTCAGCTGGAAGATGAGCCACTAGTGGTCAGTGACCTTGCCTTATGCCTGAATCTTCTTATCACCCTGCCTAGCATTATATGGAAAGAGCAGTACTGAGAAAATGCTTATCTAATTCCATTGATTCTGGATGGTCAGAGTCATCGGAGTAAATATTGCGAAATCAAATATGGTATGCTTACAGTGATGGAATATAATTACAGTAATATAATTCAGTATCTTTAAACAGTGAGGTTCCTCCTATTTACAGTAAATAATTAATAAATAATTATTTCCCCAGTGACATTTATATTTCTCCTTGTTCAAATCCTCTTTGTTCACTGAATTTTTGATTCTCTTTTTCTAACACATTGGTTATTTTGTGATATTATACTCTTGACATTTAAAAATCTGATTCTTGGCATTATTTGTCTCACTGTTGCATAGTAACATTTTTGTTCTTTGCAACCATCTGCTTATTTTAAGGTGTGTAATTTTTCAATGGCATAGAATACTTTCATATCTTTAAAAGCTAATCTAGGATCTTTATGGCAGTTTTTTCTTCATAAACCTCATCTCTTGTCTTAATGAGCACTGAGGAAATATAGAAATGGGTTATTTTGTCTAGTTGATTATAATTTAAGTATATTTTACATCTCAGTAAGCACATCACACATACTAAAAAATAAAGATTGCCATAACATTATTCTATTGTGTTGTATAAAGAATTAGTAAGCTCATTTTTGTAAGTGAGGAAAGTGGGGCTCAGTGAGGTGGTAACTTGTCCAAGGTCTCTTAAGTTTTAATCCTCGTCCCACTTACTTCAAGTCTGTAGCTCCTCCTCCTACTTGAGGAAGCTTCTCCTTGCTGTTGTGTCCATCCCAGCCTTGGGCACCATGGAAATGGCAGTTGGAGAAATTACCTGCTAGGGCAGGCATGAGGATACTTCTTGAGGGGAAAATGCAGAAACTCAGCAGACCCGTTATCTGTTTCTGCCTATTAATACAACAAGAATAAAGCAACCACTGGCAGAAACCTAGAACCATCTCCACTGACGTGATAATCAGGAGAGCGAGCAATAAGACGGAGGCTCTGTTGGTATGCACGTCTTATCTTTTCCTACAGATTATAATTTTAGAAATAGGCTGATATCGAAATTCGAGGGAATGAGAGGAAAATCCTCAGATCGTACTACAGAATCAAACATTATAGAGATTGTTAAGAAATTGAAATAAAACAGTAAAGTAATTTTTAGGAGAAAACTATAAAGAATGTCAGGGACAGTATGATCTCAGATAACCGTATAGAGCGACACACTGAAAAATACTGTCTCATGAACATCATAGCACTTTAGATTTACATAATGACTGGAATGATACATAGGAAAGATGGTCATCTTTTGTTTATATATACATTTATTCAGCAAACATTAATTGACTCCCTGTTATTTATGCCAGGCTAGTTTCATGGTATTTAGGTAGACTATGCTCTCAAGTAGACGGTTGGAGAGACTGACATGTAAATGAGTTATTAAAATATTTACAACATTTTAGGTGGGCATCTTCTTCTAATATTTTTCAAACTTGTAAAGAGTCCCTATCAAGTTAGTAAGTCATCTGGCAAGCACACCACCCTCACTATGGCTGTCTTAAGAGAGGAACTCTGTCTCCTGCAAAGAACCCATTCTTCTATCAGGAGATATGGGCCTAAAAAATGGATTCTCTTTTCATAACCATTGTCATCTTTGGATAATCAAATTCCTATATGGAAACCAAACTAGCTATAATATTCTACTGAAGATATTCTTATTACAAATTATTAATGTCTTGCATTTCTTTAAGCCTTCCTTAAGCTTTATAACCTTTGTTTTTCTGTTGCACAAGCTTCTCCTATAATCAGTAAAGCATTTGTACATTTGTAGATGCCTTCATGTGTGTATACTCTTGAAAACTGGCCCTTAAAGCGGTATAGAGTGTTTGTTGTTACTTGTTCACGATAAAGTGATAACATTTACTTATTGGTTATCTGATTATAAAATTCAGCATTAACAAGCTTCTAACAACTTTACTATTCTTAATTTATTTCTAATTTAAGAGCCCTCCTCCATTCTTTCGTGTCATTTTTTGACTTTGATGTTGTCTAAACTTTAGTATTATCATTATTTTATTTATTTATTTTTGATATCTGGTAGTACTAGCTATACTTTTGTCTCTAGATGTTGCCATCTAAAAAATCAAATAGGTGTAAGGAGTTGTGATCATTGTGTGTAAAAGTCTGTAGTACTTCCTAGGAACTATCTGCAAATCCTCAGCCCCTGCCATTCCCACAGAGTAGCCCTTGAGAAAGTGTTAACCCTTTGCCTGCTTGATTGCAGGAGGAATGCCAGCTCCTGAGCAGGCCTCATTGGTGGAGGAGGGGCAACCACAGATCCGCCAGGAAGCTGCCTCCACTGGCCCAGGCATGGAACCCGAGACCACAGCCACCACTATTCTAGCTTCTGTGAAGGAGCAGGTACATCCTCTTATTGGAATTTGCAATTAATTATCTCTTCAGTGCATTTAAAAATTAATCTTTGGATGTGTATTAAATTTGTCTAATGTCCTTGACGCCTTCACGTTTTCTAATTATAAGGTGTTTACATCCCTGAGTACATTGGGATGACTGGCATGTAGAGCCGCTCCAGTCAGAATCGGAACATGCAGGATACTTGTGCGTCTGCAAGTAAGGACAATATTGATGGTGATTGGTGTCTCTGTCTCTCCCCCGTTGCAGAGTGTGTGCATGCACGCAAAGCTTCATAAAGCATAGTTCACATTGCTAACTTTTCTATCAGGACTCTGGCAACTTGAGGCCTGTAATATCCTTAGATGTGTTGAACATTTTAACATAGGTATTGTGGAGGGTTGTCTTTGTGATTTTTGGATAAAGGCTATATTTGTTGTGTTTGTCTGAATCAAAGTATATTCCTTTTGTGAGCTAGTCTTCCAATACTTGTCAAACTGTGCCGGTTTTGCTTCAGTGTCATGTTTATGTTGGTTTTCTTAAGGTCCTTAATACTATTTATCCTTCAAACCAAAGTGGCCTTCTAAATTAGATCTTATCTGTCGTGCTTAGAGAATTGGAATTCCTAAATTTAATTTCTTAAGATTTAAAAATTTAATAAGGTTAATGTAAATTTAAAGCTCCAGAAATAGTTTTCTGCCCCCCTCCCCAAAACAAAACAAAATAAAATTATATGTGTTTTATAAGAGTTATTCTGTTGGAGGGGACCTAATTAAACAATGTTTAAATCTTAGGATTAAACCACTGAGTCTTTTTTTTTCTTCAGGAGATATAAACTTAGATGTATATTTGCTGGATTATTTCTTTAAAAATCAGTATCAGCAGTTCAATGACTAATGATGAATAGTAAAGGAATAATTAATACCTCATTTTACTCTTTGCTATAACTTAAAGCTAGGGATAGGGTATGAAAGAATACTACAGAACTATGACATATGTCTGACATTAGAGCTGTGTTTTCAAGAAAAATGACTTTACAACTTATTCCAATATGAAAACGTCAAAATATTTTTCCATTCCTCACTGAAATTAGAGATTTTTAAGCATTCTACAAATAATTTGAGAAGACAACAAGAACATCGTAGTCAGTACTGTTTTTATTTTCTACCAAACGATGGATTATCAAAGCTTCTCTCACCTTTAGAGAGGAAAAAAAGGGCTTTTTTTTTCATAGCATTTCATGGTTGTCAAGATTCTGCTCAAGGAGCTGTAAAATGAAAAGGCTCTGATTTATTTGGGGCTCTTAGCGTGTACTGAATTTTCATGAAACATGATGGTAAATTTATCAAAAGGCCCAGAACTGACTTGAAACTGTGTTTAATAAACATAGCAATAGGAGCTTTGCATTTGTATCTTGAGACCAGATACCCTGCATGTTGAAGAAAATTGGAAACCTATCATGATTTTATTTTGGCACTGAAATTCCTCGATAGTTCAGATGACTTCAAAATTTTATCTTTTGGCAATAAATATTGTTCTTGAATAGATATTTTCTAGGACATAGCAGAAAGGGTTTGAGTTGGGCAAGCTAGCCAAAAAAATAGATTTTTGTTATTAGAAGAATTATCTTATATCTTCCAGATTATTTTGTTAATGGAAGAATATATTGTACTCTGCTTCTATTCCTGTTCTATGAATTTGAGTCCATTCATGTACAGTTGGAGTTTTCATTCTGAATTTCTTTTGAAACTGCTTGTCAGTGCTTAGTAGTCAGCATTTCAATCATTTAACCCAAGAAACCATATCTATCTCTTGTTCCAAAGTACTCATCTGGCTTTAAATATCAAACTCTAGGACTCATAGCTTTTTTGTAGCACCAGGCTCGCTAGCTAAGTACTCTAATATCTCTATAGTTGGAGTAAAAATTTCTTAGGAATTTTCTAAAATATGTCACTCCCTATTATCTGCCCAATGAGACAGAGCACAGAAAAGTTAAAAATGAGTAGGAAAGCTAATTACTATTCATATATATTTGATTTTAAAATACTGGTCAGGATGTAGTATTCTTAGTCATGTTAGATTCTAATGGAACAATGTTAATATTAGATTATGTCCTGGATCATGTTTTATATCAAAAGAGCCATATTCTTAGATGGGATGCATAATTATTTTTTAAAGAGTGCATCACTACTATGTAGGCTCGTAGTCATGGACCAATAGTATCAGCTGCCCTGATCTCAAACAACAGACCTTGTTCAGTTGCAGCTTTATCTCAGGAAGGATGTTTCATTAGGGTACAGAAGGAGGACACCCCTTCGATGTAACTGAGTAGATGGCCCGGGTTTTCATCTTGGCATGTGATCTTGGGAAAGATTTCCTAACTCTCTGTGCCTCCATTTCTCATCTGTAAAATAGGATAATAATAGTTATTTATCTATGTAAAATGCTTACAGCAGTATCTGGCACTTAGTGCTCATAGTAAGGGCTAATATTACAGTCGTCATCATTTTTACATAAGAAGATAAAGCTCTTCGTAGGAGGATGGTTCTATTTTTAAGTATATAGTGGGGTTCAGTAGGCTTTCTTTTGGACATTGATAGGAAGACAAAAAAAATTCTTAATATTGAGCTATAGTTATGCTGTGACATGATTTTATTTCTTCATGGGATTAAATTTTCAAAACTTCAAAACTTCACCATATCGGTCTCACAGATTAGAACAGCTTTAGGTATATATTATAAGACATAGAGCATGTGAAAATAAGTTTTATTAACATGCCGATTTAGTGCAACCTTAAACATAACATCAAGGCACTTGGTTAAAGAATTGGGAAATAATATTTTTATTGCATACCTGAATTTTGAGAGGAAAAGTCTGGGTTCTTCTTGAATAAAGCCTATTCAACCCACTAAAATACCTCATACATACTCCCCCTGGGCAGTTTATGGAATCTAGTAGGGAAGGAGAGGGCAAGCAACCAGAGCAATCTTGTTAACAAATCATTAGCCTGTTACGATCTGGAATTGGATTTAGGGTGTCATAAAAATAACGAAATCTTCCTCTACAGGGCCACACTTTCTCTAGGGTCTAGAAGCCGGAAGGTGTCCCTTATTCCTTGACAAAATGCTGATAATCACATTCCCTCTTCTTTTGCAAAGTGATAGCCTTTCACATTTATGTCAGTCACATAGGTGCATACCTGTGCAGTTACTTTAAAAAAAAGAAAAAAAAGAAAAAGAAAGGTCCTTGCTCTTTGGCAGATAGAAAGAGTCCACTTCTGTGCAAGTGCTACCTCTTTCCTTTCCTGATGCTATGTTCACCCAGCCTGAAGTCAAATCTCTCTTGGCCTCCTTTTAACACTTTATACCACTACTCTGACTCTTATCACAAGCTTCCTTGGATTATAGAATCAGATGCCTAAGGAGGGAGCCATGTTTTATACATCGTTTCACATGTATGTTATAGGCAGCTTTCCCCTAGCCCTTTAGATATATTAGATTTACAAGAAGGGAATGGAATAATGGCTATCAGATCACTTTGTCTCCAACTGGCTGTTTTGTGACAATAATAGGACCTGTAACCACATTCATAGAAATATTACTAAGCAAAAGTATTTCACAGACAGAGCCTAGGAAACTAGTTACCAAGCTGTATATTCTTGTCTTTAAGACAAATTGAATTGCATACATCCATACTGACCTAGGAATTAAATCCAATCTGCGTGGAACAAACTAAAATTTTATTTCATTTTGATGGCCAAATAATGACAAGTGCTGTCCAATTTAGATAAATTCAGTGTAGGGAATAAAAGGATGTGGTTATCTTGGTGATGTCGCAAAATATCCACCAGCATCATCTATACTGGGTGATACTGGCAACTGTTTTAAAGAAATGTGTCTTAGTTAAGGATTGCGCTTTAAGAGAAATCAAACAATCAACTCATAGGAATAACAAAGTAGTGTGATCCTTGGACTCAAATCTGAAATTGTAGGAATTGTCAGTTGAACTTTAAGCTACCAGTTAGCTGTAATCAGGATCATCATTTGGAGAGTTCTGCTGTTCAACTCAACTCTTAATGAGAATCTAGGAGTCCAACATGAACAGAGATGTTGGAAAAAAGGAATTTTTTTGTATCCTGATAGTTTTCAAATATCTGGAAATTTAAGAGTGGTTTTGTGCCTAGCTTAATAACTTATACACAGAAAGATAAAGAAATACGGCCAAATGTGGTACCTTCAAAGAGCCCTGCCTCCTCCTATAAAAACTTGACTAAAACAATTTATTCAGCCTTGAAGTGGATAGCATGGCTTTGGATGCAGAGGAACTAGAATTTGATAAGACATTGTCTGCTGGTCCAAAACTTGGCTGCCACCCCCTGCAACTTAGTCAGATGTGTCAGTGTGCTAACTTCATAGGCACAAAGGAAGCAGGGAGCCGAGGGCCACGTGCAGGCTATTATTATCACTTAGAGTAAATTTTAGATTTATAATTGAAAAGATGTGATCCTGGATTGCAGAAACACTCTAAAAGACCATATGGCCATGAATAATAGGGTTAACAAGTATATTTCATAGCTCTATATAGAATTTAAGTTGATTTACATTCTGTAAAATCACACATGTACTATTTATTACACTCTTTCATCTTATGTCATAAAGTTGCTTGAATACTTGAGATCTCTATTTTAACTTGGCCATACTCAAGCACTCTAATTTCCATTGTTTTCCACAAACCACAGTGTCTTATTTTCAGTTTATGATTTACGAAGTTTGGAGTCTAGATTTAAGGTTGAGATCAATCCAGATAACATGAAATAGTAAGCCAAGAATAGATTTGGTAAAACATACTAATTTTATGTGTACTCCTTTTACTCTGGTGAATTCTTAAGTTAGATACTGTTTGTACTTCTTTTGTTATCTTTGATGACTGAAAATTTCAGTGATCTTCACTTGTGAGGCTCTCAAAAGAGAACACTACCCTTCAAGGTAATATTTTCTGACTTAAGTGAAAATTACATTTTTACCTTCAGTCTGTCTATCTTAAGTGATATTTAGATTTCAAAGAGTGAAATGACAGTCACTAGAGATCCTTAATTTTTGAAGATGAAATAGGAAATTTGAAGCCCAACTGTGCCCTATTGATATTACTTCATTATTACATGGATATGTTAGCCTCAGTAATCACACACCCTTCCTATATGGCAGAATGCCCAGAACTGAACAAATTCCAGTAAAATTATTTACTTTATTTCTCTGAAACTGAAACAATTCAACTGGTGTGCACCTGACTTTGCAACTTTCTTTTATTTGGCCCCTAAGTTTATTTACAATGAAATAGTTCTCCCTGACACACCTCAACCGAATGCAGAAGACAGAATTTTTATTTCAGCTGTAAACAAGCATAGTTTGTAGCTTAGCTAAAAGCCCTATACAATGCCTGAAAGTTCACTTTTTTCCTATTAGTAACAGTAATTTTTCTTAATTCATAACCGAATTATCCTGGCAATTCTAATTATTGTGTAATATGTAGTGAAGTCTTCTGTGCCTGAATGCATCATCGAACACAAGGTAAGATTATATCATTTCTTAATGATTTCTGTGAGATCATCAAAGTTTACAGCTTTACCTCCTTGATATTATGGAACTGAGATTCAAAATGAGGTCTAGAGGTAGAGCTGTTATGATCCTATTTGGCCTGGATTCAAGAATTCTGAACGCTGATACTTGGTCCTTAGGAGATTGGTCTTCTTACCTGCATGTGCTGTGATCACAGTGTAATATTTCTCTTCTATGTGTTAATGATGTAGGGTTTCTCCCACTTTAGGTATCTCTGTGATTAAAAATACAACAGAGTATGGCCAACAGGTTTATTCAGTATTTGTACAAAAAAAATTGCTATAAGCAACATAAAAAATTAGTTTGTCAAGTTAACTAACAATTATAGCTAGCATATATATTGTGACATCTGCCTATGTTTTCTGAGAGACTGATGATCAGCTGGACTTGTTCCCGAGTCTTACATATCCCAAGAGTACATTCTGAGTATTTGTTCTATTTAAATCAATTGGAGACATCTTTTTAGGTATAGTGACAAGTTCTAAAATTTGAACTGAATCCATCTGGCTTTTCACACATAGCTAGATTACATATGCAGATATGGAAAACATTGTAGGTGCCATAAAATATTTATTGGGTTAATGAACTACGAATGTAAAAAATGCTCACTATCCCCCTGTAGTTATCTTATGCTTGTTTTTAACCAAATAAAAAATATTAATCGAAAGCCTACTGTGAGCAAAGCACTCTGTCCAGGAAAAGGGCTGGAGAAATGGTAAGGTGATAAAAAGATGATCTGTTTCATAGTTTCTATCCTCAGAAGAATGCAGAGGCACAAACTATATTGTATACTTAAATGTGCTGTAATTGGCACATTATGAATATTCATTTATTGAAACAATAGACTCTAAAAATATGTACTTTTATCCCCTTTTTATCCCCTTTTTTTTAATTTAAGCAAGCTATAGATATATGTCAGTTTTATGTAAATTTGTTAACTTAGGCACTTTTAACTTTAATTTTTACCAATGAGTTAGCATTACCTTTCGTTTACTTTCAAAGTAATAGAATTTTTTTTTATTAATACTTAAAGCCAACCTTGACTTTGCATGTTTAAAATGGTAATTTCCTTTTCAGTTGAATAACATAGATCACAATTCCTATTCAGAGTTAAATTATGAATATATGGAATAATTTTGCTCCTGTACATGCAAACTTTATGCTATTAAATTTGAAATGAGTGACTGCTGAGTTGGTGAGATTAAATAGATGACAGGATCATTCAGCATTGAATTCTCTGCGCTGCATGATGGTTTTTCTTTTTAGAATCACTTCTGGAGAGAAAAATATTGCAGAAACATATTTTTCCCCTCAGGTATAACCCTAAAGTTACTCCATAGCTATAGCAAAACTGTCTTTCTTCACGTTTAAATGTTCTCAGTTTCTAAATTGCCATTTTTGTTACTTTCGCAGAAATGGATCCATATGGTCTTATTGCATCTGTATATATTTTATGAATGTATTGTTTCCAAAATGATCAAAGCTGCAAAGCAAATTAGGTTATGATTATTTTGTTTTAGGCATTCTTAAGAAAAATCATTTAAAATGTATAGTTCTTTTCAAGTAGTTCAAAGACTGATCTGTGTCTTAGCTTGTGGAATCTTAAGAGTTTTCATGCAATCAAACCTTAAAATACAGGGGTTGCAAATAATAGGAACAGTCTGCAAGTAAATTGAAAGAATGTATTACTGAAACTTGAAGACAAATGTATTTGTACAATTAAATTCTATATAAATCATATTTACAAAATGAAAATGGCTATCATAAATTGGAAGATAGTTTTCTTAGAATTGGAATCTCTTAGCTCTGGAAAGAAAATTTAATTTTCCTTTAAAAATTGGGATTCAAGGTTTTTCAATAATTTATAGACTTTTACATATGAAAATTCCTATAAAGCAGCATCAAAAAGTATTCATCACATGGTATCATCTACCCTAATAGTCATATATCTGGTTTTTAAGTTTTCTTAAAATCATTCCTAAAGTCTAGATCAAGATAAAGGTCCTTAGCCACATAGGGCCTTCTAATAAGCTATTTTGGGGGAGAATTCTTACTGTTACTTCTATATTTAACAATTCTGTGTTCTGTTATTCTTTTAAAGATTTCTTTCCATCATAAAGTCAATGCAAACTATTACTTTTACTCTTTGCAAAATGTTTTTATAAATTGTTTCATTAACAAAAAAAGAATAAGCCTGTGTGTTGCCCAAGCGTGGAGTAAATTGGCATCTCCTTTTTTTTTCTTAATATCTTAGCTACCTCATATGTTTCTTGCTTTAAAGCTGTAACTGTTGGAAGTGGGGGAGTTTGATGGAGTTTTCCCATTGCACCATTTTCTCATTGTTTCTTAATAACATGAATATTGGGTTTTTTTCTATAATATAAGCTATAACAGCAGGATCTTGATGTTTTATTTCAGTTAGCAAAGTATAATGAAAAAGTGAATTTTTGTTGATTTTGTGGAAAAATATATCAGTAGTTGCTGCTGTTGGCATTATTCTAAACTGATTGATTAGAAGATTTGATGGTCCATAGGGAAGAATATGAAGCTTATATTTGTGTAGCTATGAGTATTGAGTGGAATGCTGTTACACTTAGCTTATTTGATCCACACTACAGAATAGAGAAAACATTTTATTGATGTGGAACTATTTTATTGGGTTACGTTTGATTTTTAAATTTTTTAACCTTTGATAAAACTACTGTTCATTTCTGTTAAAAATCGTCAAGAGACTCACCCTATTGTCAGAGTTGTAGAAGATTTGTCCTACAGTAAGATTTCTACTCCAGTAGAATGGTATTGAGAAGAATGGTCAGTGATTCATCTATGCCAGGTCTGCCGTCATGAGGACAAAGACTCTACATTATGTAGCTTTACTGGTCTGCCACCTTTTGATACAACCAGATTACTGTTTCTTCTCTCACTATTACCTACCACTGCTACTACTACTACAGGAAGCAAATGAAAAATTCAGAAAATATTTTGTCTTTGTCAGTAAGATATAAGAATCAATGAATTGTATGAAAAACAAGTTATTAGGAGACTAATAGCTACCATGTATTATTACTTACTGTGTGCCAGGCATTGTGCTGTGGTGCTTTACATGGAGGATCGCCTATATTCCTTAGCACAACTTTGAGTTAATGCTGTGAAAATCTGTCAGTTTTTTTGTCCACTGAATATCTGATCCAAATTACTTTGTTCCATGTATTTTCTTACCTGAATAGAAGAAACTTACAGAGTTAATACATAGGGTATCTGGGATTCATGTTCAGGCAGTTATATTACAGAGGTACTTACTAAACAATTAAAATCTGCTGTGGAGTCCATAAAGGGAAGAATGGATGCAGAGGAAAATTGAATCATTGGTGGTGACAAGATTATTTGAGAAGTTATCCTGGATTATGAAGGAAACTAACAAAAAGGATATGATAAATGTTAGTAGACATAAAGGCTATAGAAAATGAATTTGCAATAAACATTGTGGATGTTCTTGAGAAAGATTTTAGAGTACCTAGAACAGTAGCAATACTTAAATATAATTTAAAGACAGTTTTTCTAAGCAGAAAATAAAGCCCAGAGTATACAGATTTAAAGGGGTCATGACATTCTAGGCATCACTTAGGGAAAAGACAAATAACTTAATTTTGTCTAAAAATAACCTTGACAAAATTTTAAATTTACAAAGATAAAGGGAAATAAATACTCTACAAAAATTCAGATAAAAGAAATGATTTATCTTCAAAAGATAAAATCAGACTGATACTAGCTTTGGTGAAACAGTAGATACCAGAAGAGCATAGAGTAATGTGTTTAGAGTGTTAAAGGTAAAATGCTTTTAGTTCAAGAGATTTTACACGCAGCTAAATTGTCTTTAATGTATGAAGGACTAAAAAGATATTCTCATGTATTCAGGGGCTCATGAAATATGTCTCCCTTTGTACCTTGGTACCCTTTTTGATCATTAAAGATGTGTTCCCTTCAGAGAGTAATCAAATTTAAGACCCAAGAATGAGAAAGTTTTGGTATAAAATAACTAGTGCATCTTTCCTTACTCGATTTACATTCTAAACCAGGAATCAAGTGTTATTACATGTTAGATTGTGCAGTTCTCCTGTGCTCTTTTGCTTCTTTTGGTCTACAAGCTACATACCCTTTCAAGTAGTTCAGATGAATATGTTACTTTGTTTGGTGACTGTTACTATTGGCCATTGGTACTATTCTGATTCACTCTTGATAATAGTAGCTAAACTGCTTGGATGTTTTAGACACTCCACAGGAAGAATGCTCAGTCAATGCAGAGTTTTATTTAGCAATTTAGTGGCATTTTTCACTGTCTCAGTACTTAAGATATTTTGCAACCTAGAAATTTATATTGAATGACTTGAGCTATGGTTTATTAGCTTACTGAATTTGCAAAGACAAAAAGGGAAAAGGAAACTACAGTTTGAGCTAGCACAAATTCCTGTGCATTTTAATATCTTTCTTGGACCTACCAGTATTATTTTAATTGTGCTTAAAGTATCAGTGTTTGGTTTTGTTAAGGTATATACTCATTTAGAAAGTCTTGTAAGGAAATCCCCAAAGTTGTTCTGGACTACAAAGGATAAGAATAGAGTCCTTAGAACAGAACAAAGTAAGCAACAAAATTTGAGCAGGTACCTCTCTAATGAGTGAATAAAATGAATGCAGCCTATGCAGAGTAATGACAGATGAGTAAGGAAAAACAGTAACTACCTAGTTAAAGAAGGGTGTTTGACATTAGCAGGCAGTTGAAAGAAGGAATATAAATGACCAATATGCATATAAAATTTTGTTCTTACCTCACTAGTAATCACAGAAATACAGATTAAAATAATGGGAATATATCTTCCTATCAAATTGGCAACAGTTAAATCAAAAATAAAACAGTGTGAATGTAATGATGTTGGCAATTTTGTGCAGTATTGGTGAGAGTAAATTGGCACAATCATTTTGAAAGCATTTTAATGATCTCCAGTAAAGGCCTTAAAAAGTTATATCTTTTATGCCCAGTAATTCTAATTCTAGTAATTCTAGGGATCAAGTCTAAAGAAGTATTAAATACTAACACAAAGGTCAATCATAGTGATATTTATGGTATCTAAAAATTGGCAACAAGTTGATTGTACAATAAAACTGGTATGATTACAAAATAGTCCATGTATATGATAGGCTTTACACAACCAAAAAAAAATTTTTTTTTTAAGAATTTTTAATGGTGTGGGGAAAATTTCACAAAACAAATGGAAAGGCATCTAACCCATATGTATAGAATTTTGCTATAGAAAATAGAAAATATTTATGTGTTATGTGCCAGATATACATGTGCACTCATTAATGAAACAAGAGATACTCCTAAATGTTGAACAGGTATTTTTGGATGCTTTTCCCCTTGTATTTGCCAAATTTGTTACACAATAGATGTCAATGCTTAATAAAAATTCTAAAGCCACAAAATAATATGACCGGGGTAGGTAGGAGGTAGCTTTCATAAGAATAATAATAAGTTATCGTAGACTAAAGTTGACAGAGAAAGAGAAAAAAGAAGTTTATATAGGTTGCAAGATGTAGAAAACTTGTTCAATCATGGTTGAAATGGAAAATTTAACATGACTGTGGTAGCCATCTTCAGATCCAGAAGCATATCATGGCACAATAGTTAAGATCAGAAGCTTCCACTTATACCCCCTACCTATGCTATGTGACCTTAAGCAAGTTACTTTGGGTGGAGGCTCCTGTGTTCATTTGTAAAATGGAGATAATGGTTCCAATCTTACTAAAATATTAAGTACTCCATATATATTCACTACAGCTGTTATCCTTGAAACAGTATGTAGCAAGGTTATGGAAGCAGCATGTTCTAGCCCAGAGCCACTTAGGAGGAACCTAGTTCAAAATTGAGGAATATTCAAAGGCAGGGGACTGTGGAAAGGGTTCCATCTATAGGACCAGGCAGAGTTTACATGCTGTCATGCTAATAAAGCTGATGAAGGGGTGAATATCTGTCTGGATCCATAAAGATATGAGTTGTGTCATCTTAAAGTAATTATGCAAATCCAGCCCTTTGCAGATATCTTTACAGAGTATATTCAGAAATCTCATTAAGAGATTCCTCAGATAGATCTTTATCAGAAATTCTACAATGTATCATTAAGTAAGAGAAGGAAGATGGAGAGTGTGTAAAATATCCGTTTTATAGATTGCCCTAATCCGAATATAAACTCCAACGATGCTTTCTAGTATATTCCAGAGTTTAGTATAGTGTCTAGTACTAATCAGCTCCCAGTAATTGTTGAATACATATTTGTCGAAAATGTTTACATGTTCATAGAAAATAAGTAGGAAGCAAAACACAAATATGCTGGTGCACACGAAGCACATGAAACTAACAGTAATTACCTAGGAGAGCTGGGGGAAGAAGTACGAAGCTTCCTTCCCCATAAACAAAGTAGGAGGGAGATATCCAGGGTAAAAAAAAAAAAAAATGAAATGTCTTCATGGCATGTATATGATAACTTATACCTGATCATTTTTTCCTCACTATTATAAAAATCGGTTCTGCACTAAATTAATCAAAAGAGATTTGTTCAAAAATGGGTATTTGCTTCTAAAGTAACACGGTGATACTTGCATCTTGACTAGGACCACACCACGCTTTGGCGGCTTCTGCTTGTGCAGACATCAGCCCCTCAAATCCAACAGCCTAATGAAAGTAGGCTGACTACATTTTGAAATAATATCACATATCATTTTTTTTTTTTTTTGGAGGAAGAGGAGGGAATTGTACTGACATGATTATATTTTCTAGCTTTTAAATGCTTCTAGCAACATTTCATTAAAAAAGTAGTCTTAGTTAACGTCTGAGCCTAAGGAAATATTGGTGCTTTTACAAAGAAGTTGAGAATTTGTCACTGTTGTGGTGGCATATACCCCTAATTTATTCTTGCCTTTCATAACCTGGATGGAGTCCAAAGCCAATTGTAATCACGCTGACTGATTTATTTGAACTGGCAGAGCTCACATCAGTATACTCTCTAAATGCTCCCTTATGATACATTCCTACATAGAAGAAGGTAAATGCAGTAATTAGGACTGTCTTATTTTATGACTAGAGCTATGCCAAAAACATGAAGCCATTTCCAATACAATTCTTTTACTGAAAAATAACACCCCAACTTCGAGATCCTTTATCACAGGCAACTACAAATGCACGATAAAGTAGATTCGCTACAAAATATTGCAAACCACAGCATCCAGTTTGTTATTCTGTGGCTGTTTTAGCTAGCATTTTGACTGTCCTAAACAGAGTATTAAATATTAAACGTCTTGAGGAACATGTTGATCAGTACAAGTTTTAATTTCCATAGCAGATCAGCAGTGGCAAGTTGAAAAGGCAGCTCAGAAAAATGTCAGATGACCACCTGAGAGCATTCTCACAGCCAGCCACCCCTGGGACTCTATAGAGGAAGCACATGGAGCCCTGGAGGCTTCACTTTGTCCTAAGGAATCACTATACTATAGTGAATATTTTTAAATGTTACCCTTGTCATTATTTGTAGTTATAATCTGATAATCCTGACTCATCGATGAACTCTTATAGTTTTACTGTACTCTTCTAAAGAATTCAGTAGTTTTTAAATTCATCTTGCTCCGGTAGGAAGAATACGGGCATTGACATCAAGTTGACCTAGGTTCTTATTCAGACTTCCAGAAATAACTTTATGATATTGGGCAAGTCCCTTAACTCCTCTGTAAAATTACAATAATAATGTCCAGTTTGTAGGTTATTAGTCATATATTTAAAATGCTGATTAATTGGTTGGTACTTAATAGATTATCAGGCTCCTATTTAGAAGCAGAGCTGTCTCAGGTGTTTTATGAATATTAAAGTGTTGTTTTTTTTTCCATAGCGTTTTTAGTGATAAAGCTGGGATTCAAATCTAATTGCCCCTGAAATTGCTATAGCAAGATGAAGCCACCCACCTAGTGTGGACTATTGTTTACTCTGTTGCTCATTATTTCCTGCAGAGCATTAAATTTATTTTTCATCTTCATCTGCCAGAAATCTTTAATTCCCAGTCTTTCAACTTTGTTTAGTAAGTTGAGAAAATCACCCCTCTCCCCTGCCTTTTTTTCCCGTTAGAACCTGCTTTAGGACTCTTTCTTCCCTGAAATGGATTTGAACATTCTGCAGTACAAAATAATATAGTATGATTATTCTGAAAGAGCCTTCTGCTGGATTTGAAAAGCCACAGTTGTTTTGAGAATATGAGCAGTGGCTGGGTGGAAGTGGTAGGCTCTGATTCATAGTGCAAGGTGACATGCTGAAGCAATCTGGTGTGCTGCAGGTAACTAATACCATCAGAGATAGGAAGGTAATGTTCTGGTTTAACCTTAAAGAAGACCCCCAAACCAGCATATTGAAAAGAATCTATTTTATCTAGTGATAGCCAGAGGGGAGGGGGTTTGGGGGGCTGGGAGAATGGGGGGAAGGGTTAAAGAAATACAAATTAGTTGATGGATGGTTACAGTGATGGGGTGCATAGCATAGGGAATGCAGTGAGCAGTAATGTAATGGCTAGGTGGAGAGCCAGAGAGAAAGAGCAATTAGGGGGATCGTTTTATAAACTATATAAATGTCTAATCAGTGTAATGTATACTTGAAACTAATAAAATAATTTTTTTAAAAAAAAAATCTACTTACATTTACAAAGAGGAATTATTTCTTAAAAGTTTCTAATATTTTAATATTAGGCCCCAAATGCTCCATAATATTTTGTGTGCAGTAAGCCTTTATTTGTCTGTCTGTAAGACATGTCTAGAATTCCTATCAAACAGATGGCAAGATAAGAAAAGATAAGACATTGCAAATGAGTACCATACTGATTAGACAGAGCAATTCCTGACTTGCTTTTCTTACTGGATTCGGAGGAGTAATGCTGTGATACTGTGGCATTTAGTGAGTGTCTATGCACTAAGCACAGATTATTGACATTTCTTAACTATCATTAATAATTATTGAATCCAGTAATGTTCATAGCACTGACTAAGCACTTTGTACTTGTCACCTCATGCAATCTTCACAACGTCTTATAAATAAGTCTGTCGTTATTGTCATCCCCATTTCACAGATGACAAAGCCAAGGCTTAGAGAGTTTGTGAAACATAAGTCTACCAGAATGTAAACAATATCAGCCATACAGAAGCCTAGAATGGGGCCTGCTGCATAACAGGCACTCAATAATATTTGTTGGATGACTGAATTTGCTCAAGTTTGTTCATCTGGTTAGAATCCAGGGAGTGACAAAGGATTCAATTCTAAATCCTAAAGTCTACAACTTGAACTTATTTCATTTTCCTTCCCCTCCCCTCCCTCAAACTGCCCTGTATTAGACAGTTTCAGAGAAATAGAGGATGTGAACCCAGCTCTCTATTTGCATAATCCATCAAAGATGCTTTCAACCCAATAAAGGTGTTCAGAGTATACTTGCTAAACCTCAGAATAGGAGTTGAGGCAACTAGGCTCTAAAATAGTCAGTTCTGTCATAAATATGTGTTAATTGGGCTTCAGTTTAGCTGCTATAAAAAGGAGACAAAAAAAAAAATATGATGGCTTACATAAAAAGGGACTATATTTCTCTTATCACAAAACATTCCAGAGAGTGGTGGTCCAGAGCTGGCTAGCCAAGGCAGCTTTGCTGCATGGTTGCCATCTCTGGCTCTGAGGCAGCTTCTGGTTCTAATTAGGCCCCGCCTTCAGGTTGGGGTAAAGAACCAGGGGAGCATACACACCCTTTTGGAGAAAGTTATGTAGAAGAGACTTCCTCCTCACAGGCATAGAACTTGCTCACATGGTCACAGCATGCTGCCTCAGAAGCTCAGAATACAGCCTCTAGCTGAACAACCATGAAATCAGCTAAAATAATTATTAACAACCAGCAGTTTCTGCCAGTCTACTTGGGAAGAGCATGATTACCCTGTCACCTGGGCCATGCTGAGCCTCTACTTTCATATCTACCTACCTTACTGTACCCTCCTTTCAATTAGTGTTAGGCTGAGCTGAGTTGTATGTACCTCATATTCCTTGGTGGTCCAGAATCATAATTATTACACTGATTTGTACATTTCTTGAGAGATGGTTTTATTTCTCTATTTAATATTTGTAATAAGTGCTGTGGAGAATAGAATAAAATTTGATTCCTTTGAGTTATCAATAAGTTTCTATTTTAAAATGCTTTACGTTCGTCTCTCCCTTCAACCTTAATATGCCATTTTTTGAAAACCTGCAAACATAAATCACATTTTTTAAAAATCCACAGAGTCAACTTTTCATGCTGTTGCTATCTCATAAAATAGTGTAATGGAAATCAGTTTTTTAAAAAAATCTTTGTATTTATATGCTTTGCCATCTTGAAAAATAATAATGGAAATTACTGAATATGCCAGTGTGAGTAATTAATGTTGCTATGAGATCCTAAGTGTTTTGTTTCTCTTTCTTTACTTCTTAGTTCTTGCATTTGGAAAAATTGTACCACCCCAGGCTCTTAAATTTAAATGTATTTTTAATAATATCATCAGGTTTCTCTCCGGAGAGCTCAGAATCTCAAGTTACATTTGTAAGCTTGTTGAAAACAGATTTTCTGCTATTACCTGAAAACTTTTCTTTAGAATCTGCAATTGGAAATGAATAAATTTCAAAGTATATTCTCAACCAAAACATTCCTCTTTTAGGAAAACAAAAGAAGTTTTCTAATTCAAACATTTTGATCCATAAGAGTAGGAAAGTTACCTCTCTTATTCAGTTTTTTATTTCCAATACCTAAAATAATTTCTGGTAGGTGGTAGGTATGCAAATATTTGTTGACTAAACCATATTTAACTTTTTAAATTTAAAAAAATTCCCATTTTTAATATGTATGCTTAAAACTATAAAATAAAATAATATATTTGACTGAGAAGTTACCCCCCAAATACCCAGTACTTTCACATACAGCATACACAGACTTACGCACACGCACATACCTGCAAACACGCTCAGGAATACATTTGTTTGGAGATCATGTTACTGGCAACTTCAGCCCTTGTAAATGAACTAAAAATTAGAACGAAAATGCCTCAGAATAACTAGAACGATCTTATATTTTGCTCTTTAGGCACTCACCCTCAACTTTATTCACTCTAGTTTAAAATCTATAATTTTGTTATCTTTATAATTCTCTAAAATATGTTTTAGATGTGCAAATTTGGTTAAGGGGTTGGGGAGTAGTCAAGACTAGGAGAGAGACCAAAGGGCAGGAAAGAAAGAATGGAGGTCAGGGTTAGAAGAGGAAGAGTGATAGGACGAGCTGACATTCCTTTGTCAGGGAATGATGTCTCCATATGGTTGTGAATGTTTATAGTGACGCTTTAAATTATCAAGAAAAGTGTGTGTGTTCTATATATTCTATTTAACAAGTCAGGGAAAAGTGTAATACCTTAGTGTTTGAAATTAGGAAATAAATTGGCATTTGAAGGATAAACTTTGGATATCCAGAAATTTTATTCCTGTAGAACAGCTCTTTACTCAAAGATGATAGAGAAATGAAAATTATTAAATAGTACAAAGAATCCATGTAATCAATTAAAAAAAAAAAAAGGAATGCATCGAAAGGCCATAACTAGGGAGAACATCACTGAGGGACAGTACTAGTTCTACCCATCTGCTTATCTTTACCAGAGAGGCAAAGTAGAATTTTGTTAATAGAATAATAGTGTTTACTGAGCAGTTACTGTGGACTAGGCCTGTGCAAGCTAGCAACGGCAGTGTATGCGCCTCATTTAATTCTCCATTGCCCTATAATTTAGGAATTATGAGGCTTATCTAATCTTAAATATGAGGGAACTGAGATGTAAATGGGTTAAGTAGCTCTTCGTGGTCACACAATTCATAAGCAATTAGCGGAAATCTTCTCCCCTTGTCCCCTGCTTCTTGTTCTGACATGAGTTGTAGAGCTTGTGTTCCTGCCAGGTTCAGGAGAGCCACATTAGTTTAAGCAAAACTACTTCCTACCTGTGTGACTCTAGGCTAACCATGTAGTGTTTCCAAACCTCAGTCTGTCTGTTGGATAGTGAGGATAAGAATAATTGTTGACTGCCTATTGCAGAAGGACATTGTGAGAGTCATGAGAATATAAGTACTTAGACATTCTCTAAGTTGTAAAAATTATTGTTATAAACCATCATTATGATAGCCTTATAGTCAGCAAAATAAGAATAAAGTTATTTCTATTTAGGAAGTATTATTATGTAGCATTATACACTAAGACATAAGGATTTGCAGTAATTTAGGCCTCAAATATTTCAAGTTAGAGATCTAAATTTGGTTCTCCCTGCTATAAACATTCTCTTATTCCACTCCTATTCTCACTGCCTGCTCCCAGCTCAACAGGAAAAATCTTGGTTGTATGGTGTTCCTTTCAGTACACTGGTACGTAAACTTCATAAAGAAGACAATGACAGCAATAGGGATTTGTTTGGTGTAGTGACTTTTTTTTTTGCACTGACTAGTGAAGGTGGTCTGAACTGAACATGCCACCAGAAACTAGAAGGTTCTGTATTCTCATCCATTCATCTAACTTGATATATATCCGTCTGTTATCCATATATAACCAACTTTTTGGACAAGTTCAATTCATTGTCTGTTGGGACTTCAGAAGAGCAGAAACCATGTCAAGAGAGAGCCCTCTTCTCCTGCAGGTGGAGGCAGGGAGTGGTAACAGTGAAGGGTTAAGGGGGCTGTAGTGGAATGAAGGAAACTCCGCCGTTCCACCCAGAGCCTTCTCTCCTCCAGGGCCTCGTATGTCCTGTGCACAAGAATGTGCAATGCCATTGGGCGCCCAGAGATCCAGCACTTGTAGTCTTAAATTCAAAGCATAAAAGAGAGTAGGCCAGTTTCCACACTTAGTTGGCGGCCACTGGGCACAAGACATTACTTCTGATCAGCTCTGTTCCCCCTTAGGAGGAAGCCTTACATTGCTCCTGCCTTAGGGGACATGGCTTCCTTACCGGGATCCTGGGCCTCCTTGCTCTCCCTCTGCATTCCCTTACTTTAACAGCTGTTTCCTTTTCCTGCTTCCTCAGCTTTGTCCTTTTTGCTTTTCCTACACCCCCACCAGCATCAACGTCTTCTATTGTTTGTTCAAGGAAAGGGAGGTGGAGACAAGTTTAAAAATTTTGAGGTATGGGTAAGTGTGTTCTTTTATTTTTTTTATTTTTAATTTTTTTTTTAAGTTTATTGGGATAACATTGGTTAATATAATTATATAATTTTCCGGCGTACATTGTAATTTGACATCTATATATTCTATTGTGCGTTTACCACCCAAAATCCAGTTTCCTTCATGGGTGGACCTCGAGCTAATCCTGCTAAGCGAAATAAGCCAGACAGAAAAAGGTGAAAATCACATGATATCACTTATATGTGGGATTATAAACCTAAAAGCAGCAAATGAACAGGGCAAACAGAGACTCAGGGACATGGACAATGGACTAGTGGTTACCAGAGGGTAGGAGGTGGGGGAGGAGGGGGAAGGTAGATGTGGTAAAGGGGCTACCATAAATATATGGTAGCCGAAGTGTGTTCTTTTAGGTTGTAAACTGCTGGAGGGCAACTGCCCTTGTTACCCATTGCAGAGCATTAATAACATCTTATACGCTTAATGCCTTTAAAGCAGGAGCACAGCTATTATGGTGTCTAAGCGGATGCAGAAGTTGGGATTTTCTTAATAATACCTGAATCCATTCAGTTCATATTAGTCACACTTATTTAAATTTGTTTCCAATAATTTTTCATGATTTTCATGAACAGTTATTGCTATTCATTTATACATACATATATATATATATATATATATATATATATATATATATATATATATATATATATATATATACATGTTTACCACCTAGGGTCATGCTTGATTCAAAACTAGTCCCTTACTTTTTTCTATTTGCATACTTGATAACTTAATAAAATTTCACAAGTACATTTTATGATTTCATTAACTTAATGTTTATAGAAATTCTTTGAAGGTAAAATCTCTACATAAATGCCAAGATTGTGATTGCTTTTATCATGTAATTCCCAGGACTCAATTTCTCCTACATATAGTTTCTCTCATGATCAATCAAGAAAGGTTTATATGCAATACCTTTAAAAGTATTTGAAACTTAGAAGCGTATTTTTGTTTGAAGTAGATACTGGATTATTCTTGCTGGTTTTAATCTTAAAAAAATTAACTGTAAATTCAGATTAAGTTGATGTTTCTTTGATCATTTATAATAGGAAGTCCTTTGACATTTGGATATTATTCATCAAAACTTTCTACATTTGACTCAGATTATTTTTTAAATGTTTACTGAGTTAGTGTCACTATTCTGTGATTATTTGAACTGAATTTTGTTTAAGTAGCGAATACTATGTGATAGAATCTAATTGGTATTAAATAAAATGATTTAAAAAATGTTTTCAAATATCAGTCTTTTAGAGTGCCATTTAAAGTTCTTTTCCCAATTTATTTTTCTTAGTTTTATTTTCTCTCTTTCAAACAGCTTTTTTTTTTTTTCATTTTTGTTTTACTCTCCTTGAAAACTGTCTTTTTTATTACTGCATTCAGAGAAATCCACAAACATGAAATGCTCAGGTAAAGATAGTTAAATGGCAAAAACTATAGGGACTGCATATTTTTACCTGTTACTTTTGAAATCTTCCTTTTGTAAGTAGTCACAGATATATGAGAGTTTGGTTGACATCAGTATACAGGAAAGAAAAGTGAAATTTTTGTTGGGACAAATAACATTATAGAGTATGAACCAAAAAAAGCAGTGGGCAAGCCCAAGTGAGGTGTCAGATCCATCCTGATTTCACTTTTGAGAAATAAAGATTCCCTCTCAGGCAGTATAACTGGATGGAGAGAAAATAGGAATAGAAAAACAGCATGCTGAGTATTGGGGTGGGGATAGATTATGGATAATAAGCAGTAAGGTATGATTTACAGATAAAGAGATGGTATAAACATAGGCTTGGAACATATGCAGAAATGGCTGAAATATCAAAGTTCAGGTGTAAAAGGTAAAAGATGGGTTGGAATCATAAAGCACAAGGCTAGAGTAAGTCAAAGCCCTTTTTTTCCCCCCCAATGTTAATTCTGTCACTGGACACTGAGTGATTTTTAGAAAAGGCACTTGACTTAGCATTCCGACTTCCCAGTGACAGGGTAGCCACAGACAATATTGCATGCCATTGAGAGAATGGCCTTTAAAACTGACCAATCATCTGGCTTGAACTTTGAACTCACTTTTAAAAGGTAAGTATTCAATCAGGATAGTTACTTATAATATAGCAAGTATGTTTCAAGCATTTTATCATGAGAACTTATGAAATGCAAATTTGTTTTCTTTGCATGTTTTAAAGGGAGAAAATTGACTAATAAAGAACCTGAAAAATAGTACATATAACATTACTCTTATACCAAAACCAGCAGAAATATTACAAATAAACTACAAATCAGTATGTCTCATAAATATAAATGCAGAAATTTGTTAGAAAATATTACCAACTCCAATCCTACAACATGTAAAAAGTTAATTCAGTATGACCAAATGTGGTTTAGCCTAAGAATGCAAGATTGGCTTAGGATTTGAAAATTAAGCAATGTAATTCACTGTGTTAATAAAATGACGGAGGAAACCCATGTTATCATCCAAATAGATAAAGAAAAAGCATTTGATAAAATTCAACACCCATTGATGATGAAGTCTCCAACAAACTAAGATAAAGGATATCCATGACAAACCTAGAGATAATTAAATATAATGCAATGATGAAAAACTAAATACTTCCCCTCTAAGATTTTAGCCAGTACAATAAGACAAGCAAAAAAAGGGCACAGAGATTGGAAAGGAAAAACTCTTTTCTCACAGAAGACATGAATTTATATGTAGAAAACTCTAGAGCAGAAATTGGCAAACGATAGCCAAATTTAGGCCATTACCTATTTTTATATGACCTGTGCCAAGGTGGTTCTTACCACCCCCTCTCCCCCTTTTATTTGGCTTGTGCAAGTGTGCAATAAATATAACCATGTTGGAAAGCAGCTTGGCAATTTCTTATAAAGTTTACCATATACTTATCATATGACCTAGCAGTTTTCCTGGATGTAACTCAGGAATGAGTGAAATAAATATGTCCACACAAAAACTTGCATACAGATGTTTATAGCACTATTATTTACAGTATCCCCAAGTTAAAACAACTTAGTTGTCTGTCAGTAGATGAATGGATAAACAAATTATATTTTATCTTCCTACTGCTCAACAAGAAAAAAATTACTGAAACAACATGAACGAATCTCAAAAATTTGCTGAGTTAAAATCAGTCAGGTATATGAGTACATACTACATTATTCCATTTACATAAAATTTTAGAACAGGAAAAATTCATCTATAACAATAGAAAGTGAACCATGGTTGCTGCGAAGTAGGGAGAGGGGCAGTACTGGAAAGGAGGTAAGGCAGTTTTTGGAGAATAACACTCAATCTGATTGGAGTTGTGGTTCATTATTATGTACATTTAGTAAAACCCATCAAACTCTGTACCTTTAAAATGCGTGTATTTTATTACATGTAAGTTATATCTCAACGAAGTTGACTTCAAAGTAAAGAATATTAATGTTTTTTTAGAATCCCAATATGATTTGGCTTAAACTAGACTCTGAGCTTCAGCAAAGCACAGATTCTTTGGCAGACGTTTCTTTGTACTTCCAGCATGCAGCTCTGTACTAGGCAGCCAAATAATTTTGAGCAAATGTCTCAGCGATCACTAGAAACAAGGTGACATAATAGGCTGGGAGTAGAAGGAAGCTCCTTTGAGTTAAGCCAGGGAGGCTCCAAGGACCAGCGTTCAAGTGTAGCCGGGGCTGGGTGAAGTTGTTGGATATAAAACTTTTGTTTTAGATTTGTTCATCCTAACATTTATTTTTCTGTTCGAGAGGAATGTGTGTAATGTAAGCTTCCACGGCCAGAATTACAGATAAAGTCTTTTGGATGATAGACAGGGATTCAGACGGTTAACTGTCTGTGGAGTACTTTATATAGGAAACGATTTTATTGAAATAACCTAAGGAAGCCTGTATTGGTAGTTTTAATAAAATCAAGCCTTACTTATCTATTTGAGGACCAGGATTATAGAAATAACATCTTATGCTTTAGTGGTTTAAGATTGAAACAGTTATATTCATATTTACTTATGAAGAAACAAAATTGGTGGATAAGTAAAACTTTAACCCTGTGGAAAAATTTAATATTTGTATTTGGTTTCTCTGTGTTAATGCTGAAGAAATTGCTTTAGGTTATACAACCTCATAAATGTTAAGTTTCCAGTAATGCCAGAAAGGTACTTCTTCTACAAGGGAGGATCATGTTTAATTTCATGTCTGAAAAATAAACTTGAGTCAGCGTATTGTTTTTTAGTTCTTTGAAATTTTATTGCACTATTTTTCAGAGTTTTGGGGAAAATTCTCAGTGGCCCTGCAGCCACACCCCTGTAAGGGATGAGTACTTTAGTTAATTCCCACCCCTCACTCCCCAATTTATATTTAGACTCATTCCCTCCCCTGTGCTGTTCTGCACTCTGGGTACTGCTGGGCCTACAGATAGTTAGATGTCGTCGCCCCTGCCCCTCTGAAGTCATCCATAGTTCATTCTTTTTCGTTTTACCCTAATAACTCAGTGGCTCATTTTTGCCTTGTGAAGAGTTCATGCATTTGATTATATGGGATTTTTTGGATCAACAGATGTGGTTAATCCAAGGGATGCATCCTTGTTTTTATAACACCTCTTGTAACTGGACTTAGACGTGTCCATGAAGAGAGAAGAAAATTAACTCCTACTTCATTTATTTACCTACAGTTTTCCTAATGAATGTTGGCAGTGAGTTGGTACTTAATTGATACATACCAGACCTGATATTTTGGCAGACGGGGCTTGCTTCCTTCTTAATGGAGTTAATCTAGCCTTCTTCTGGCAGCCTTACTCTCATGCATTAAAAACCAGATCAGGATTTCTTGGGATGTGATGGATAGACTGCCCTCCTCAGGATCATCCAATATGTCTGCATGTGAAAATAATCCTAAAATGATGAAATTGGGGGTGGGGGAACCCACATTTGACATTCATCATAGTAATAATTGTCTCTGGTAACAATCATCATGGCTGCTAAAACTAGTGGGTAGGTATGATGAGAAACAGGATATTTAAATAATCTATTTACATAGTCTGAAAGTGTCTCCTCACAAGATGTTATAAATTACAAAGGGGAAAAATAGTTTTATAGTGGAAAAACCTGGCACAGGCCACCTAAACCAAGTGATCCAAGTTAAAAATAGTAACAGTGGGACAAATCAATACCATGCGTCTTCTCCGACTTTCTTTTTCCCCAGCGTCACATACATAGATGAATTTGAATAAGGCAAAATCTAAGTATAATTTCTTTCCCTCTGGCCCTTTCTGTGCTTAAAATGTCCTAACTGGTATCTCTGGACCATGATTTCCAGGATGGAGTAAAAACTTTGGTTGCCTTTCAGACTATGCTATATACCATAATATGTCAGCACTTTTTGAGTGGTGTATTTTCTGTACCTTGACAACATACAGATACCTTAATCTTATCCAGGTAGCTCATTTGCTAGCTGTTACCCCTCTGTACAAATGTCATTTTTAAAGTTTTGAACAGTATGGCTTTTTTGGTTGCCAAGTAGGGCTCCTGGAAGGAGCACAGACACTTATAAGATGTCCATACAGACCTACGTAGGATTTGTTTGTTAGGGCTAATTGGCAACTACCTGTTTATGGCTGTAAGACTTCCACATCTCCTGGGTTATATTGGTCGCCACCGACACTTGGCTATTTCCTAGATGAACTTATTCTTCGAATAAGTGCTTTCAGGGGTCCAGCGCTCAATGTGAGATTCTCTAGTCACTGTTAACCCCCTGTTCGTAGAAGAGTGAAGGCCGGTCATCATCTCCCCTCCACATGTGGCTCTGCATTTAAGATATCGACAGAATCACCAGAGACTAGCTCAAACACCTCGTAGCTTTTTATGGGTAGGAAACATGTTTTATCCTCCTATAAAATTCATTTTAAATAGACAAATTTGAGGTTGAAAACAGACAACTTTTTTCTTATTTATAATGTATTAATAAGCAGAGGGAGGAGGTAGAAATTGATTTAACTACATAGCCCAGTAATTAATCTTTCATGTTGACCAGTTTGGAAAGGATCGTTAATATTCCAGTGCCCATATTTTGCATTTATTAACGAAATTTAAAATTAAAAAGTTTTCTTGCTTTAATTACGATGATTTTAATGAAGATATAGTAGCATACTTCAGTAAAATTTTAAAAATATATTAATATATAGAAACAAAATATCCAGGTCAGGAAAAATATTTATGATTATGCCTAATATATATGGCTGTGGTTTTAAAAAGGATTCTAAAATCAGTCAACCTAATGTAAATGGCATTTTACCTCAGAGCAATGTAGCTAATGGTCACAGCATCGTAGAGAAAACACCAAGAGGGTCTGGTGCACCAGGCGGATCAAAACCTCACTCTTCTGAGGCTCCTTCTGTGGCTCTGCTCCGAAGGTACATTTATAGATCTCTCAGGAGGGAAAAATTATTCTGCTGCCAAGGAGAAGTTAAATTGGACAATCTATTAATGTGGAGAAATGTTGCCTGAAAGGTAGAAGTATATTTATAATACGCATCAAAGTGGATTTATGAGTGAATATATAGCAATATTGCCAGAATTAGAAGAAAGACACCTGTAGGTTAAAATGTCACAGCTTAAAAAAATATGAAGATGTGTGTTAATGTTTTAAGGCATGTTTATTTACATATAATTTACACACAATAAAATGTACCCTTTCAGTCAATGGTTCTGTGAGTTTTGACAGATGAATACATTCATGTAACCACAATCAAGATACAGAACATTTCCATCACCCCAGGAAATGTTCTGTAAAAGATTTTTCAAAAGTTGTGAGTCTTTGGACACTGTGACACAACAAACAATTTGCCACTGTGGCTGTAACTCCCCGATGGGATGATTTTCAGTCCTCTTTGGCTATACTGTTGGCAAGGGTCGCAGCTTGGGATCTTTTCAATATAAGACCTTTCTAGTTTGACAGATTCATGAACTCTGCTTCTCGGGCTCAATGGAGAATTCCTAGCACTCTGTGTTCCAGTGAAAAATAATTGTTCGAAACTACTCTTATCACTAAAGTTCTCTAGCTGCGGATTTTAAAGTTTATGCAGGACTGGGCATTTATATTTTAAGTGTTTAACATTATTGTTGCTTTGTTAGTTTAGGTTTACAAAATGAGTACTTTAAGAGAAAGTCTATAAACTTCTGGAAAACAAATGGGGGGCCCTGCCTGGGAATTCACAGTCTAGGCAACCTGGCCTTTTAAAGATGTGAATAACAGACAAAGGATTAGCTTTGCTGCTTATTTATCAAAAATACAACCATATATTCAAAGCGACTTACAGGAATCATTGTTTTTTAGAATAACATTTTACAAATATAGTTATTTAGTGGCCATTATTTATCCTTTTCACTATTAAGTATTATGATCATTCTCTAACATAACTCTGGTTTGCCTGGTAGGCTTAAATGGAAAAGAACAGTTTCCTTTCTTAGCGTTAAAATTCCCATCAGGCCCGTGGTCTTTGGGTTAACTTTACCGAAGCAGTGAAAGCTATTAACAAAGACACAGTTTTTATTTGGCCATTACAGCTGCTCTACATAAGAACCCCAAACTGTTTGCTTCTGGATTAGAGAAAGGCATTAATTTGTTTAGCACTACCAGTGCTTCTCTAAATGTTCTCTTCTTTCCTGTAGCAGCAAATGAAAACGGGGGAGCCAATTTCTTGGCTGTGAAGCCACTCCCAGGGAAATTAATCAAACTGGAGGGGACTTAGCTACCTGCTGCTCCACTAAAACCATCTCACCAGTATTCTCCCATCTGGTATTTGATCACCTGTGGCCCTTCTGTATCCTAAAGAGCGAGAGTGTATACTGAATATAAGTAAATTTTAAGAGAGATGTCAGCCACTTATTCACCTTAGCTCCTGAGTCAAGCAGATATTTTCCTAAAGAGTAGTTTTCCAAAATAAAAGCATATCCGTTCCTAAAATCTTCACTTTCTGCAAAAAATTTTTTAAAAACTCTTTGCAACTGTTTATATTTGCTAATTTCCCATTGCTTATTCTACTTAGCTATACTATCGATCTCATTTTAAAATCGTTTGCAAAGCTAATTACATTTACTGTAATTAATACATAAATGGAAACACCAGAATAAGTTTTTCACATTAACGTAATAACTTAAGAAAGTAATTTTGAAAGAGCAAAATTCTGTTAACGCTTTTTTATAGACGTGATAGACTTGTAGTAAATTAATATGCTATACCTCTATACTGTGATTGTGGTGGGCAAAATAATGCTCCCCTCTCCAAGAATATGAGGTCCTAATATCTGGAGCTTACAAATGTTACTTTATTTGGAAAAGAGATCTTTATGGATATAATTAAATTAAGGTCCTTGAGAGGGAGAGATTATTCTGGATTATCCAGGTCAGCTCTAAATGGTCTTCATAAATGTCTATATAAGAAAGAGGCAGATTGGGATTTGACACATGTACAGAAGGGAAGGCAATGTGAAGGTGGAAACAGAAATTGCAGTTACATAGCCACAAGCCAAGGTATACCAGCAACCACCAGAAGCTTTCAGAGGCAGAGAACAAATTCTTTCCTTCAACCCCTAGAATGAGAATATCTCACATTACAACCTTGATTTTAGCCAAGTGAAGCTAATTTCAAATTTTTGGCCTCAGGAACTGTGAGAGCATAAATTTATATTGTTCTTATCTACCAGATTTGTGGTAATTTGCTATAGCAGGCATAGAACACTAATACAGGTTTTGATACCAAGAGGTGGGAATGTCACTATAATAATGTGGAAGTGGTTTTGGAAATGGTTAATGGTTAGAGGCCAGAAGAATTTTGAAGCACAAAGTAGAAATGGCCTAGACTGCTTTAAATAGACTTTTGGAAGAAACAGGGACATTAAAGTTGCTTCCAGTGAGAGCTCTGAAGGAAATGAAGAATATGTAATTGGAAACTAGAGGAAAAGTGATCCTTGTTGTGTAGTGGGAGAAAACTTAGCCTAATTATCTCCCACAGTTGTGTAGAAAGCATGTAAGCAATGAACTAGGATATTTCGCTGAAGAGATTTCTAAGCAAAATGCTGAAAGGGCACCCTGGTTTCTTGCAGATTGCCAGAGGAAACACATATATTGAGGCAGGAACTCTAATGCTAACATGAACCACAACTTGATGATTTGGAAAATTCCCAGCCTATCCAGATTACCACAGACACTAAAATTAGGAAATTCATTGTTAGGAAAGTGTACTCTGGAGAGAGCCCCAAAGGTATAACTGGACAACCTTTAGTGCTGGAAGGATTAGGTATGTGATTCATGGATCCCCTCAACCATCTCAGCAGAAAACAGTATTGGAGATGGGATTATCCGTGAAATATCTGTGGAGGACCCTCTTGTTTAATGGCATGAATGCAAGGAGACCCACAAGGTTTTTGAAAATATTACATCAGCAGAAACAATGCCAGCTTGACTGGAAGGGCAGAGCAGGATGGAATGTGAGAAAGCGGTTGGGCTTCCAAAATTCTGTAGGCAAAAATCAGGCTTATGAAACTACTCAGGTGCAATTATGTACTAATCTTCAAGAAAAAGGAAAAATGACTCCAAAGATAGAGTCTCAAGCCACAGGGTATTATTTCCAGGCCTTGCCCTACTGGATTTTGAAATGACTTGAGCCGAATGACTGACTCCCTTGCCTTCCATTTTCTCCCTTTTGTAATGGAGATGCCATAACTGTTATCCTCTGTCTGCCTTACCATCTTATTTTGGAAGCAGATAACTTGCCTTCTGGTTTCACAGATCAACAGATGGAGAGGAATTTTACCCCAGGATGGGTCATACCCAGAGTTTCATCCATACCTGATTTAGATGTTTAGATGATGAGATTTGGAACTCTTGAGCTGATGAAATCCACATGAGATTTGGTTCTTCTAATTGATGCTATAACAGGTTGAGACTTTGGGGGATGTTGGGATGGGGTGCATGTATTCTGCACGTGAGATAGACGATGAATCTTTGGAGCCAAAGTATGGACTAAGATAGGCATGATAATGGTGGCCATACATCCCTGTCTCCCCCTCCTCCCCGCCCCCCGCCAATCTACCCCAAGACATCAGGTCCTTATCTTTGGAAACCATAAATGTCACCTTATTTGGAAAAAGGGTCTTTGCAGATGTGATTAAAGATCTTGAGATGGAGAAATTATCCTGGATTATCCAAGTGAAACCTAAATGCCATCACAGTTGTTCTTATAAGAGAAGCAGAGGGAGATTTGACATGCACAAGTGAAGGCAAACGAAGGTGGAAGCAGAAATTGGAGTGATGAGGCCACAAAGGAATGCTAACAGCAACCAGAAACTAAGCAGCGAGGAAGGATTCTCCCCTGGAGACTCCAGAAGGAGTGTGGACTTGTGGACACCTTAATTTTGACCCAGTGAAATTTATTTTGAAATTCTAGTTTTTAGAACTGGGAAATAATAAAGTTTTGTTGTTTTAAGCCACCAAATTTATGATAGTTTGTTACAGTAGACATAAGAAACTAATAAAATGACCCCTTTGCAAGGTAGCCTTTATTAAATGTTGGTGTTATTTTCCATTGGTTTGATTTATCCCAGGTTATTGCTAGGAATCATCAAATATTTTGAGGAAATACTAGATTCTGTTTTTAGGTATTTTTCCCTTTTGTCAAAAGACAATTTAGTAATTTCTCTGCTTCATTGATTTAAAAAATTTGATTCCTGGTTTTGACATATATTTCCTTATCTGACAATCTTTATTCATTTTTCAAGGAATTCACTGCCTGTTCTTCCTCTTTGTGTAGAAATAATTTTTAACGGTATTAACCTTGGTTTATATTTACCTTATGAGGACTTTAGATGTATATAGTAAAAGAACTTTAAAAGACATTGAAATTATCTTAGCTGTCTTAATCAGAGGTAGACTTCAATTAAGATTTAAAATTATTGTAATTAAAGGGCAGTATTATGTAATACTTTCAAGTTAAAAATATACTGATAAATATATTCATTCTTTCAACATACTCTTAGTAGAAGACTAGAAAGAGCACAGTAAAGAAGAAAAAATTTAAATGCATGGTCCTTGCCCTCATGGAGCTTATAGTGCTTGTGACTCAGATTCAGCTATTCTAATCATTAGAATTTAGCTCATTATCTGATTTAATAATGGTTTCTTTCCTAGCTCTCTTTTCATAGTTTTTGACTATGTTAGGCTTATAATCTGATGGAGGAAGGCACACATTAAACAAGTAACCCCCACCCCCAAAGTGTATTATATATGTGAATTGATTTTGAGAAGTCTGTTAAAGGCAAAGAGTGGACATTGTAGGTGAATGTTACTTTAAATAGATTTTCAGGTAAGGCCTTTTTAAAGAGGTGACATTGAAGCTAAAACATGAAGAATGAATATTCTTTTCCTCACTTTTCTCATTGCTGACTTTATTCTGAGGTAGGAGAGTTCTTTAAAGAAAAAGATCTGTGAGCTTCTATCCTCAAAATATGTCCAGATTGGCCAATTATTCCATTGGCCAACCATTCCATGATCCATACTCTGCCCTCATCCACTTTTAGTCTAAATTCACAGAAACCTCCTAATTTCTCTTTCTACTTCTACCCTTTCCTGTCTACATTTTAGTCTCAAGAGGGATGCTTTTAAAGGGGAAATCAAATTTGGGCGTGCTTCGGCCCAAATCTTCCAACGATTTTTCATTCTCAGAGTAGAAGCCAGTGTCCTTCCTTATAAGGGCCCCCGAAGACCTCTGTGATCAGTCCCTCGATTTCTCTCTGTCCTGGTCTTTCTTCTCTCCCTCACTCACTGCTCCTGCTACACGGGTCTCCTCAGTGAACCTGCCAGGTGCATTTCATGGCCTTTGCATGTGCCCTTCCCTCTGCCTGGAAAGCCCTTCTAATTCTGCCTGCCTCGATTTCCCACTTCCTTCTAGTTATGATGCATTTGGTAATCTCTGCAGGATATTATCTGGGTACTTACTTACTGTATTCATATAATATCCTGCAGAGATTACCAAATGCATCAAGTACCCAAACTTGGAGACAGAAAGGAGTTGCTGGTGGGAGAGCCATATAGGAATATTAAGAGTAGGGTTGTTTGTTTGTTTGTTTGTTTGTTTGTTTGTTTGTTGGCTCTAAAGTCCAGTAATCTGCAGATATTACCTGATCACACTGTGGATCAGGGTTCCCCTAACTGTGCCAGGTTGTGACTACCTGCACACTGAGTGTAAGATCTGTCCCAGCAAGGGAAATAGGACTGCCAGCTCACCTTTTGAGGCCTAAAACCATCTAGAACACAGAGTACCCACATACCTGCACCTGAAGGTCAACAGGATGGCTGTACTCAGCCGTATACATTCCTTCCTCCCTGATAATCCATAAGTTTTTGCCCTACTTTTAGAGACTCTAAGGACACAATCTCTCATACTTCATATTGTCCTTATCACCAGAAGTCCACGCTTGTCTGGTTTTCCTGTTAGCTGGCAATCTCCTATCCTACCCTTCAGTTTGTCCTCTTGTCCAGTCTAACTCCCATCCTCCTATGCTCCCTCCCAAACTCTTCTCCATGTCCTCTGGAACTCTTGCTTTGTGGTCAGCCACTAACCCCACATCCTCATCTCCCTCATATCTCTCCTTCCCCACTTCCTAATAGCAGCCTGGCTGTCCCCTGAGGAGACTTCACATCGCCTGAAGCTCACTCCAAAGGCATCTGGTTATTCTCTTAACCTCTGGATTTCTAGAACTTAGGAAATAAGGCCATTATTCTCCTTGCTCCCCAGTAATTTATACGTGTGCACCTTGCACACGTTCCTGCTCTGAGACTTTCATGCCTGGCTGTACCATCCTCTCTCATTGCTGTTGTTCACCAGCCTTCTTGTTACTCAGTCTTATTCACTGAAGGCTCGACTCCCAGTTCATGGCCAATTCTCCAGGTCACCTCTGCCATGAGTCTGTAGGTGACTTCAGTATCCACCTCAATAGCCCATCCAGTCTCTGACAGAGCAGTCCCTTGGCATCCTCATATTGAGGGACCTTATCCTTTATATGTTGTATTCTTAGATCCAAACTCTCTGTTCTTTAGCTCATTTCCTTGATACTGATACAGAAATAATTCTTCATCTTCATTTAAAATGCCTCGTTCATTAGTCTTGTCACTTTCTCTAAACTTTGTCCAACCCTACTCTTAATATACCAAACTCACATGGTTCAAGAATAGGGAAAGTGGATCTTGCTACAGGAAAATCTGCATGCCATATTTAGAAGGTAAAGAGATGATAGGAGGCAAAAACAACCAGTGTCCACTATATAATACTGGCAACATTGTATTATGATTATTTTCTATTTGTTTACTTGAAATAGTCCTGAATATTCTAATAGTATTAATAAATTCTAAGGAAATTGTCCCTTAAAAACCTCGTTTAATCAATTAAATATAAGTACTTGCTTATTTAGTAAAGTTCAAGGAGTTTCCCAGTCTTCTAAGAAAGCCAAATATAGTTTCAGCCAAAATGGAAGAAAGGAAACAAGTGACTTATATAGATTTTAAGTGCTTACAAAGTAATTAAGGTTTGAGATCGTTCAGTCAGTTATTTCTTCTTTGGAGTCTGTCTAGTTTATTTGTAATTGAGCCAACTGTCCTCCTGCCCAGTGGGCTTCTGGGACACCACCTTTTCTATACAGCAGGTGTATATTAAGGAAATGTAAACTAATTTTAATAAAAGAGCAAAATGTAATTAGGCAAATCTGCTACAGAAACATCATATCATGCATTACAAAACCAAATGTAAATAATTTGTATTTGATACACACCATTGGGTATCTCTAATAGCATAATATCAAAATTGGTTATGTAAAAATAACTCATGAATGCTCCTCTGTCCTTTTTATTTGAATATTTATGAAATACTAACTCTGTCTCCAACACCATGTATAGCCAAATATGGGGGAAATTGGTTAAATTTATTGTATTTGGACATGAAGATGAATGGTGAGAAGGCAGACTCATCTGGGTTTGCTTCAAGTTCGTTTTCTGATGTTTGTGATAGATTTTGCCCATGCCGTCTGTATCCTCACCTTGTTTTTTCCATGGTTACTTTAGCTGCTGTTTACCTAACTCTAGGTACTTTAATGCTTCTTATCAAATTCTAAGAAATATACATCTATATTGTCATAATCACAATGGAGGATTGAACAAATATTTATGAACCAGAATAAGGATTCAGTATTTATTTGTGATAAAGAGTAATGCCTTATTTATCACGTTACTACATTGTGACATTGGCAAGTTCTGAAATAGTTTAAAGCTGTCTCTCTTGTTTTCTAAATAAAAGGGAAATGGGCTACATACAATTAAACACATCTCAGTGTGAACGTACGTGTGAAAAGTATCTTCACACAGGATAGTTTATTTTTTAAAGTTCTTTCAATACACTAATAGCATACAATTTAGTTTAACAGCTCGGTATGTTGTAATCAAGAGTGTGAATAGGCAATCAAATTCTTCTGTGAAATTCTACTCCCCAAAGAATTTATGGCAAGCCTGTTGCTATGGCGCAGTCTCACCTGGGACTTGTTTAGCTTCTTTCTCAATCAAATATATTGACAATAATGAGTTTAAAAACAGAAATCCTCATAGTAAATTCAGAATGGAAGAATTCAGATAAATAAATGAAGCGATGTGGTTCTTCCTTCTTTTTCTACTTTCACCTACGGGTTCTTATTTGTGCTCCCAAGAGGGTTAAGATCACTGAAGGCATTACTGTCTTACTGTGGAATGAGTGGATGTCATATAAGGCACTGTTAATCAGATGGGAAACTATGGAGATAATCTCTAAAAAGCTGCAAACTAGATTCTGTCCATCCACAGCTGCTTCCTTGGAACTTTAGAAACTAACTGTGTTGGTTGTTTGAGACCATCAGGATACTATTTAGTCGTGCCATCTTATTTAGATAATGCCAAAGAAAGGCTTCTGAATCACAGTTTTTAAATTGAAGGAGATGATCACAGCAGAGTAAAGTAACAAGCCAGGCAGTGCAGCCTTTGATGGATGGCTTTGTGTTATATTGTTTTTAAGAGATGATTATCTTCCTCTTGCCTCTTTGAAATCAATTTCATTGCCACACTCTGTAGGTCATGGTGTGAGGCTGAAAGACAGTGATAAAGGGCACCAACCCTGGAGTCATTTCTGTCCCTGCTCATCATCTACCAGGTGCGTGACCTTAGACACTCATGATCAGCATCTCAAAAACAAGAATAATAATACGTCCCTCTGGGTGGTTGTAGAAATTAAGAAGTGCTTAGCACAGAGATGTCATTCATTGGGTATTGATTTTACTCATTTATGATATGTGTAGAAGTATTAGTACAGTATCTGGCTTATAATAAGCACCTAATAAATAATAGTTAATAATACTAGTATCAGTGTAATTCCTTAAATGAATTTGTGCTAAATACAGTCTTATTAAAAACACAGGAGGAAATGTAAGGGAATGGTTATAATTTGATGTATTCTGTCTTAAAATATTTAGTCATATGAATGAGAATGGAGTATTGAGCAGAAAATATCCAACCCATTCTGTGTACTGTCCTAGAGTGTAAGGCTGTTGGGACTAGAGTCATCGGCCCAGCAAACTTTGCAATGAAAATGTCATTGTCATTAAACCCAGCTCAATACATGCCTTTCTAAAACACTGTTGTTCAAACCAACTTAGTGCGTGAGGCTGAAACAATGGTAATTTTGCCAAATCACGTATTTTTGCCTACTATTTGATATTCTTGACATTCGTTACACAGTACTGTTAAAATGCTTTGTTTTCATTATAAATTCATTATTTTATTTTAAAAGATAGGTGTCACAGGTATGTATTTAAAGTGATAATTTAAGCTTAGTTTCATGGACACTGAGGGATAACCATAGACTGCCATGTGGTGATCTGTAACTGTTTTATTTACTCTGCTGATAGATTCAGAAGGTCTCCTCTGGCAAAATGTATTATCCTTTCTTTCCAAAGGAACCCAGTCTTCTCCTTCTTGCTCACATGTAGATGCATGCAGGCAGTCATGGCCCCAGGCACTAAGGCTGGTGGCACCTCTGAGGCAGGTAAAGGCCAGCATACTGGCCTCTGCTTACCTGAGCCTCAGGCCTGGGCAAAAGCGCTGACTGAACCTGATAGTCTGCTGACCATTTGCACCGTGCATTCAGCTCAGAGGTAGCATTCTCTCATCACATCAACTTCCTGCCTTTAAAAGGAGAGAAGATAGTTCCAGAATTCAGTTCGATCTTTTCATATCTGCCAACTGGAGGTATGAGTTGTGGCATGAAAATTACTGGTCAGAATATCTTCAAAAGACAAGAGGAAAAAGTTGTTTTACAGTATTTTTGTAAAATAGACACAAGGAAGAAATGTCTCTTTTTAAAAAATTGAGGTGTACTTGACATACCACATTATATTAGCTTCAGATGTACAATATAATGATTCAATATATGTATATGTTGTGATGAGAAATATTGAATAAAGACTTTGGGTCATCTTAAATCAGTACCTGAATATTAAAGAACAACTTAACATATTTACCCACCATCCCTGTACTGTTCACTGGCATTAATATTTTGATATCTTCATGCTAGCTATATAAAGAAATTATGCCTTTTAATTTTGTGAGAATCTCTAAATTTGCTGAGATGACTTGTTTTGAAGTTTAATCACTAGAAAATAGACATGTGATAGTAGCAAGAAGCAAACATTTTTCTCTGTCATTTGTCATGAATGGTACTTCGGCCACTACTTTCTTCATGTGATTATATATATAAAATCGAATCCTCTTTATATGAGGATTAAGAGTAGAGAACAAAAAATGACAAATCAGAGCTACTGAGAACAGAATAGAATCAGAAGGTAAAAGAAATAAAATTATTAACTGAGTGGTATAATAACATTATACAATGCTAAGAGCTTAGTAAAAATGGAATCCAGGACATCTATCTGTCATGCAGTTTACTTCATGTTTTTCTCCTCTACTTAGGAATTGAAAATATATCTCTAAATTTTTGGTGAGCGAACCTCATGGGGGAGAACATGGCATATTTTTTAAACGTATATATTTTTTACTTTATAATGCTTGTCTTTAAAAATAGCTTGACAGTTTACAGAACATTTAGCATCTTGTTCATATACTCGACACCAACTTTTTTATGCTGTGGGTATTATTTCTATTTTACGTATTAAACTGTGGTTTATAGATGATAAAACAATATTATGCAGCTAGTAAGTGACACAGCCTAGATCCAGATCCAGGTTGGACCCCAATCCTATGATCCGTCCATCTTTGTTCTGGTCTACCTCAAATCGTATGCTTTAAAGAGGCCTACAAGTATTTAAACTCCAGGACCTGGATGGGCAAACCCTGGCCCATAGGCCAAATCTGGCTCTCCACCTGTTTTTTTTTTGTTTTTTTTTTTACATCGTCAAGCTAAGAATACTTTTTACATCTTTAATGGTTTAAAAATAATCAGAAGACAACTATTTCATGACACCTGAAAATTAGATGAAATTCAAATTTCAGTATTTATAAATAAAATCAATTGGAACATAGCCACACACATTTGTTTGTGTTACCATATGTGGCGGCTCTCCCACTACCAAGGCAGAAGTGGGTGGTTGTGACAGACCTACCTTATCGTCCACAAAAACCTAAAATATTTACTCTCCTGCCCTGTATAGAAAACGTTTGCCAACACCTGCTCTGTGATATTAGAGCAAAATCTGTGCTTAGAAGTTTTTATGGGACTTGAAAGTTCATTAAAGCTCTCACACACCTTAGAGACCCAACAGCTAGTGAGCCAGATGGTGTTTGCATTGTTATACCAAGCAACCAAGAAGTGGATGCCAAACCACATGGTCTCATCAGCACCACTCAGTTTTTCATGTTCACCAACTTTCTAGGCAGCTTATTTTATTTGGCATCTTGAAATGGAGATTTGTTTTTGATATTTCAGCTTGACTGTTTTAATTCAATTCTCCACTGTCTTGAGGAGAAACTCCCTGTAAAATTTAGACTACTCTGCTCTCATGGCCCCCACACAGCCTTCCTGGGTTTGATTGTGGAGCTCATGCATGCATTCTCTCATCCGTCTGTGTGTGTGTGCGCGTATGTGTGTCTGTCTGACTGACTGTCTCTCTCTCTCTTTCTCTCTTCTCTGTCTCTCTCTCTTTCTCTTTCCCCTCCCCTCAGTGTCCACCCTTCTCTCTCCTCATCTCTGCCAACCACAGTACCTGGCACATAGTAGGCACTCGAAGTTTAAACAAATGAATGAATGTATAATCAAATTAGTCTTTTAAATTACAGAAGGGAAGCCATTAATACTAGTTTCATCCATGTCTGTAGGACATATAACCTCATGAAAGTTAATAGTATTTTGACAGAAGAAGCTAATAGAGAAGAAAATAGAAATGTGTATTTCAATATAGATTTTATTGGAGAATTTGGCTTAAATATGATATAGCATTTTGGGGTTTTTAAAAATACATAGAAGCAACTCAAATATCTATTGATGAATGGATATATAAACAAAATGTGGTATATACATGCAATGAACATTTTTCAGTCTTAAAAAGGAAGGAAATTCTGACACATGCTACAACATAGATGAACCTTGAGGTCATTACCCTAAAGTCACAAAAAGAGAAATATTACATGATTCCCTTCATATGAGGTACCTAGAATAGTCAAATTCACAGATACAGAAAATAAAATGGTGGTTGCTAGGGGCTGGGTGAAGGGAGAAATCAGGAGTTATTATTTAATGTTTATGGCATTTCGATTTGGGAAGATAAAAGAGTTCCAGGGATAGATGGTGGCGATGGTTGCACGACAGTGTGAATGTACTTAATGTCACTGAACTGTACACTTAAAAATTGTTAAAGTGATGAATTTTATGTTATGTATATTTTGCCACAATAAAAATATGTATGTAAATATACATATAATCAGCTATTACTTTAAAATATCATTTCTACTTTGAATACCTAATTAAAATTATACAGTACAAAAAATAACTACCCTTTCAGACTATAAATATTATTAGTTTATCAAATGAAAAGTTTACCGTTTGATAGTACCTAAGTAATTTGGCCTGACGTTATTTATAGTTTAAAGTTAAGTGTAGGGTCGTCTTCCATGTTTTACTTAGAAAAAAATATGTTGATATATAGAGTTTGTAAGAAAGGTTATGTAGATTTAATTTTATAGTTACATTGAGCATAAGATGGTCTTTTCTTTCTTACTTGCTAGCAGCTTATGGAAATTAATTAAAACTATAGAGCAAGCTAAGAAGCACCATTCTAAAGATATCAGTTCTTTATTAAAGAGTCCTGCAGTTGCAAGAAAAATATGCAGTGCAGTGGGATCCATTAAATCAGTCAGTTCATTATATGATATATATTTTCAAATAGGATATTTATTATTGTGCTCATGTATTTCATGACCTTCATAAAAACATTCTTAAAACAGTCTCTTCTTTAATAAGTCAGAATTTAACTAATAGTAAAAATCAGGGTCTTAGTGTGGTTTTATAAGAGTAAACTATTTTATTTACAAATACCCAAGGTAAAATAAATATTTACCTTAAAAAATTTAAAATAAAAAGTAAGGCACCCTACAAATGCCTAGTCCTTCTTTCCAATTGTTAAAACTTTCTCCAAAATTAAGTTTCCCGAGTATATGTCAAGAGAACAATTTTCTATATAATTCATCATATATGTCTTTTTACACACACACACACACACACACACACACACACACACACACAGCTAAACTTTATTTTCTTGAGTAATGTTTCTTGGATATTATTCAATATCAGTACATGTGGATTTACTTCAGTCCTTTCTAGCAATTACATGGAGTCCCATTTTATAGATGTGTAAATATATTTAACCAGTTCCTCATTAATGCATGTCAGATTGTTTCCAATTGTATCTGATAGGTTGGTTTTGTGTACTTTTCCAACTATATCCAAAATCTCAGCGTTAGAACTGATGGGCTCATGGGTAGGTACATATTTAATTTTTTTAGATATAGTTAAATTACTCTTCCAAGAGTTTACACCAATTTTTATTCCCACAGTATCTTTTCTCCACACCCTTACCAATGCTGTGTACTTTTGAATCTGGTAAATGTTGTTACTTACTGTTAGAGTAGGTCTCTACAGGCCATTAAAATGTTATTGAATCCCTTTATTTATTTATTTACCTTTTGGAAGATCTAATTGATTTTATTAGGCAATTCATGAAATGGGCAGCACCCCATCTAGTAACTAGAAAGGCACTCCCTTAAGTACTTTAATAGCTTCAAAAAAGCAAAAATGTCAGTTCTCTTCATCAGAATACCATTTTCTAGGAATGGGCTGTTTCTTAAGCAAGATCTGTCCTGGTGGTATTTAAACAATACTTTACTTTTTTAACCCTTTTATTTTTCTTCTTAATTTTCAGAATTTACAAACTATATTTACAAACTATGTGCTTATTTATAGAAGGTGAAACAATATAAAGAGATAATATAAAAATATAGGTAATTTCTCTATCCCACCCTCCTGAGGTAACCAATCTCAGTGATCTGCTGAGTTCCTACCAGTTTTCTTTATGCTCAAGTAAACCCATATAGAGTTGGGGTTTTTTTAATTTTGTTATTTTTTGTGTTTTACCCAGCTCTTTAACTGGCTTTTTCACGTAATTATATATAATATTCTTCTGAGGCAAGGTCCAGTTCATTCTTTTTAATAACTACATAGTAGTTATTACATGTAGTGTGGAGATTCCATAATTTGTTAAAATATTGCCATGTAGATAGATATTCAAATTGTTTATAATGCTGCGATTAATATTTTACATATACTTTTATTTCGGTAGATATCCAAAAGTGGAATTGCAAGGTTATGAGGAATATGTATTTTTTTAAATTGTTTTTTTTAAAATGCCTACAACACCTGGTATTCCTAGGAGGTCTCCCATCCAAAGTACTAACCAGGCCCAATCTTGCTTAGCTTCCAAGATTTCACGAGATCGGGCACATTCAAGGTGGCATGGTTGTAGACGGAATATATATTTTTAATTTTAGTAGATGTTACCAGATTGTTTTCCCAAAGGGTTATAGTAAAGCACACTCACATGAACAGTATGTGGGCTTTTTCTGCCTCCTCCCCAGCCTTGGATGATACCACTTTAAAAATGTTTGCCAATAAGAGGAAAAGTGACATCTCATGAAATTGAGCAATATATTTCCTGATATTTTGATTAGTGTTTACATTTTATCTTAGATGACCCTGCTTGTTTATACCATTTGTCTATTTTTTACTATGTTTTTGTAAAGTTTGTTTATATGAGATTTTAAATGCATTATGTATTAGGTGTTACAAATATTTAATTTTCTCTTTTTTTGTCATTTAACTTAATTTGCATCATCTTTGGCATATGACATTTTGTTTTTATGTAGATAGGTTTGCCCCTCTTATCCCTTAGAATTCTGGGGTTTCTCGTCTTATTTAAGGAAGTCTCTATCATCCTAGAGTTAAAAAATACTCTCCTAGGTCATCTTTTTATATATTTGAGTATTTTCTCTACATTTATTATAGAACTTGTGTGTGTGTGTGCATATATGCATGTGTTCGTATGGTTTGAGGTAGTAATCTAGCTTTGTTTTCTCTAATTATGCCAGCAGTACTTTTCCCATTGAATGAAATTCTACCTTTGTCATAATTAGTAAGTTCTCATGTATACTAGCATCTGGCTCTTTAATTCTTATTACATTCCAGGGCTTTATTTGATTTGGGAAGAGAGTTCCGAAGCAGTAAAGTCGATTACAGTTCTAAATATAACCTTCAGGAATAGAAAATGAGACAAGCTTAATATTTTCAGCTTCCTATAATGGAAAGAGCAAGAATTTAGAATTCCATTCCCTGCTCTTCTGTTACTAATTAATTATGTAACCTTGAGCAAGTCATTCATTTTGCCTCTCCCACCCTGTGATAGCTCAACTCAATAGCGGCCTATACTTTTGTAAGAATTAGAGAAAAAATATAGAGAATGCCTGACCTACAGTTGGCATTCTTTCAGTGGTACATAGTATTATTATTAGTATTAAGACTTAATAAAAAATAAGAAAGACATTTGATATCAAATTATACCTGTTCCAAAAATAAGCAGATATATTTCTTCATGACTATATTATATGCAAGAAAAAGAAGAATTCCAAATGCAGTAGTTTAAAAGATTCTTTCAAGTAAATTATCCTGAACAATTAGAAGAGGATTATTCAAATCTGGCTCTTCTTTTTCCTAAGAACTCTTTACTTGTTTTATGCTGAGAGTTAAATAGACTTAGCACAAGTAAAAAGCAATGTTATTTTAACTTGTCTTTTTGGGGAGGTAAATAGGGAAAATACAGCTATTACATAAGGGTAACAGGATAAATTACCTTTGCATTTATATACAACTAACCAACAGAAGGAGCTGGATATTAGGGGAGAAAGCAGAAGAGTCAGAGAAAAACAGGAACATTATATATAGAAACATTTGTGGGCCTGAACACTGGATGGGCATGAGTCTGGATGCAGACATTTTGAGGTTGGACTCAGCCTGTAGCTAGACATGCTCCAGTTCTGTCCTAAGGCTTTCATGTTCCTCGCGGGTTAGATATGACCTTTGGTTATCAATAATACATTGGTTTTTCTTACCCTTATTTCTCAGGAATCTCAGGGCAGTTACTGGAGGTTTTAGAAGGAATGATAATGTTAGTGAAGCCATACAGATAAAATGCAAAACTGTTAAGAAGACAAAGCAACTGAAAACTTATACCTCTTGAGCCAGGTAACAAGCTTTCACAGCGAACCAACTTATAGATGTATTTTCTAATTCCAGTAATATCACCCTCTACATCACCATGCACTTTAGCCGTAAAATATCTGCACAGCAGAAAGAACAACTGTAGAAGTAATTTTAAAAGTATAATCATAAGAAAATATCTACCTGCATTAGTTGGTGTTTGTTTTCTTTCCCCATTACATTTCATTAATTTACTAACCAAACCTTAAATTAATCATTTTAAAATTAGCCTCTTATTCCCTAGTGTTATTAGAACTAATGAAGAAAAAGATTAAATTCAGCCTTGTTTTTGTTTCTCATATAATTTTTATATTTTTTTGCTGTGTTTGCAATAACTAGTCCACATAGAGAGTGTGGGAGGTTGGTCATTTATCCTTCTCAGTTTTCCATTTCAGGAACTAATGATTTATATGCATTATTATCATCTACTGTACAGTCAATTAACTCCTAAATAAGCATCTAACATGAGGTGATATGCATCATTGGTCTTACTAATTTTGAAATATTTATGTACTAGAAAACCAGATAAACTGTTAGTGTTAAGTCATGATTTTTTAAAATAATTTCTTAATGAATTTTAAAATAATGGTAATCGAGTATTTTCAAGAAAAGCTAATTGTGTTTTTGATATTAATTCTACCAAGTGGGCTACCTTGCTGGAAAATGACAGAGGTAATTGTCATTGACAACTATAACTGACACTGTCTCTAAGCATCCATTTTTCATGTTGTAAATCTTTCCCTCAATTTTTTGACTACTAGGACTTCTTTAAATACAAGGAATTTTTAAACATAAATTAGTAAAACCTCAACTAAAAGAAGACTTAACTAGAATTATTTATATTTACATATACACATTCATACACACAAACACATTCTACTTTTTAGGATAAGAGGTAGATGAAAGTAAAAGAAGGTATTGCTAGTTAAAGAATATAAAATGTCAGTGGATTGGTTGACAGGTTTTTAAAAATGCCACACCAAGGCTGGAAAACTCCTGATTTTCTGGTAGGCTGGATTTGATGCCTAAGAGATCAGGGAATTCAGCAGGTGGGAATAGGTATAAGCAGTTATGGTCATGGAGCAATGTCATGGGGTCAGTCATATTAACAGCAATAAGTCACATGCCACTGAAATTATGCATACATTATTTATTTTATTTTATTTTATTTTAATTTTTGGAAAGAAAAAACCTATTTGCTCATGTCACCGTGAAAAATACGAAATTCCTGGTAGAGCTAATTTGTTAAAAGAGCAGTCAACAAAAATTTTGGATAACTCAGGATCTAATCCTAGCTCTGCCTCAACATCTTTCTGTGACTTTAAATAAAAGTAGAACATTCTCTTGTGTAATTTTTTTTTCTAATTTTCCTTACCTACATTGTAAGGATATGACTATTACATTCTAAAGGCTTTAAGAGCCTCAAAAAGGATCAACCATAAAATATTGTGCCTATTTTTATATAAAAATATTCATGAATCACTAAATCTAAAAATCTATGCAATAAACTATAACATACTAAATAAAATGTACTGTATAAATTTACCCTGAATGAATTAACAGGGTTTTCTTCTTTTGGTTTTGGTTTTTTGGTTTGAGTTAGAAGGATACTAAGGTGAATAAAATACAGATTTTACTGTTCTTTAAGAAGAATCCAAATTAGTAAATTGAGCACATGTAATACGCCAAACACTTTGCTCAAGTGGATAAAGGACTGTAGGCACTCATGGTAGGGTGATATTTCGGGTGGATGGAACAATATGAGAAAAAGCTTTGAGTGCTATGTATAGGAAACCGTAAATAGTTCAGTCTAGGTATGTGAAAAAGAATGACAGGAGACCAAAGAAGGGTATTTCGGGGGTTGGGGAGAGGCAGACCGCCATGGGTCTTAAAATAGTTGGCTTTTTATAAGTTCTTATTATGAAGTAGGAAGAGCCTGATGCATAGTGTTTAACATCATGGGGTTAGGAGTCAGACTGATATGATTTCAAAATCCTGGCCTTGAATGACTGTAGGCAATCAGACCTCTATGAAATGAGGGTAACCCTGACCATCGTGCAGGCTGACTGCAGAGTTAATGAAGTAATGCATATAAAGTACTTAGCAGGGCCCCTGGAGCCCAGTAAACCTCAATAAAGGGTAGAGAGTATTGATGAGTAATATTGTCCTTTCAGTTTATCTGGAAGAAATGTGAAATGCAGAGGCAAGGCCCCCCACCATGATGATAGGAAAAGACTTAGGATTTATTGCAGTAGTCTGAAGATAATGTGAGTCTCAATTAGAGTAGTATGGAAAGGAAAGGAATGGATTCCAACCAGTGTTAGCGAGGTGGAGTGACAGAATTTGGGAAACTGTTTAATGTTTGAGGTATGGGAAGGAAAGAGAATAAGAGAAAGGAAGGAAATGGTGAAAAGATGGAAATAATTTGCAGTTTGAGCCTGAGTCAAAGAAGAATGATGGTTCCATTAGGACAGTGGTTCTGGAACTTCTGTGTGCGTGAGACTCTCCTGGAGGACTTGTTCAAGCACAGGTGGCAGGACCACACCCCTCTGATTCAGAGAAATTTCCAGCCGAGCTGCTGATTCAGGGCCCACACTTTGAGATTCACTGCAGTGGAGAAAAAGAACACAGGAGAGTGTGGCTCGGTAGTGGCCATGACTAGTCCTTCAGGTAGAGTTACTTAGCCTACAATCATTGAAAACAGAGTTTGAATCTAATTAGAGATAATGAATTTGAATATCACTAATGTGTGTGAACCTACGTGATAGTCAGAGCTTGCCAGGTGAGACTGAAGAGCCAGTGGCATTACGTTACTATTGAGTAGACAATATTTCAAAAAGCCATCCATCGTACTGTAGGAAAAGCTTAGGCTTTTACCAGTTTACCTTGACATTCTCATCTGCACGTGGCTATAAGCAAAAAGCTCTCCTTATGTTTTAATGTAAGCCCCTCTTTTATTTTGATTTCCTAATAAAGGAGCTTTGGTGACACAGTTACAGATAAGAGCCTGAGCTTTAGAATGCAAATATAGAGCGCATCTGGTAAGCTCTGCTCTTTTTTTCTCTGCTCCATTAAAACTAAAGGATGGATAATTAAAGCTAGAACCAGGTGTAATCCTGTGTAGTTTGGCAGTAAGATAAAACAATAAAGATCATAAAATTGTTCTTCTCCTATTAGAGTGTTAGCTAGTGTAACAAAAAATCAAATTGTTAGTTGTGTCTTATATTTTTCTTTTATCTTAGACAAAATCTAAATGTAAGAAGCAATGGACATAGCATAGGCAACTAATCCAGAGAAGGCGTCCTCACGTGCACCGAGTGGTATAAGGTCAGCAGTTTCCATTTGAAGGTTAATCCTTGTGGTGCCCTGTCCTCTGTAATTATTCAGTAGGGACGAAAGCTATTCGAATTTTGTTTTTCAAAACATCAAAAATATTTTAAATGTAGAATACTGTATAATACTACTTACTTCAGCTAGTAAATATTTTAAATGAGCTTGACTTTCCAGTATTGCCTATGTTGTATTCTATAAGACAGTATTGTTTCTTGAGATGTTCATAGTTGTTCCTTGAAAAAGAAAAAGTGTGCTTAGTTTAAGTAAAGAATTGCTAGGTTAAACAAACTTAAGATAATTTCCTACTGGTAGACTTATCAGAACTTCTAATATGCTAGTGAAAGTTCAATATTTGGAATCTTCTGGGCAGTATTTCCCAAACCTACTTGACCCAGAACCTCTTTATGACAGGACACTGGTGTCCTCAGAAAAGAGTTTGAGAAAGGAATGTTAATTGTTTAAGTCTTTTTTATTTTGAATTTCCTTTTAACAAAGGGAATAGCCAGTACAAAGGATAGACATCATATGCCTAGCATTTTTAGAATTATGTATGACTTAGAGACTACCAAATCTACTAATAACAATTTGTTAATTATTTTTTTAAAAACTGCAAAGTCAGGACATTTGGTCATCTATCTACCTGATTATCTTAAGGCTGAGTTCAAGGACTCTTTAAAAATATGGCTGCTTTGATTTTGGTACCAGACTAGATTAGAGAGTGCTATTTTGGATGTTTTTGAGACTATATTAGCTCTTAAATACTCATTTTTAAAAATAGATCCCTAGACCGGGCTCAAGAGCCTCAAAGATGCAATTATGACCATAATCTATTCACCTTTTGAACATGGGGGAGTATGTTCAAAATGCTATAATATGTGCTGAGAACAAGACATATCCTGCACGATGCTATATACCTTAAAAATTTATCATCATTATTCAGTAATTAAAATAAAACTCAGCATACTAAGGTACAAAAGCGAAATTTGGGGGGAATATTTTAAAGCAACAATGATCAAAATAAAAATGCTTTTTTTCTTAACTACTGATTGCATTTATCACATAATGGCCATGCCCGTTTTCTTCTTTCGGTATAACCAGTACTCAGTACTTTCCTTCTGCTGTTTGTAGGCATGGAAGGGCATGTTGATATGAAAAGATTTTTAGTGCACAGATGAACATTTTAAAATATCGTGTATTTTTATTTATATTAGAAAGATTATAAAAGCATTAGAAACCATTATTTTAATGATTTTAATACCTGAGATGATACTATATCTTAAAAAGGAGTCAGTTTAAAGAAAAATATTTAGTAAAAGGAAATATAGGGCAAAGGGGAGGGAACAGAGATTGAGGAGTCCTGACATCAAGAAGATATATCTTCTGATGAGAAAAATTTGAGACTCGTTAAACTGAGAGGAAGCACTTAAGATTCAGAAGAGAGAAGTCAGACCCTGGAAAAGACAGGTGGCATGGAGAGGCCAGCCTTAGACAAGAGGAGGACATTCCCTCCACTAGGTCTGGAAGAGAACTGAATATTAGTGTGAATGTGCAGACAGATAGTTGAGGGTGTCATCACTCATAGCCTGATGTGAGTGCTTCCTACTCTTTCTTAATTATTGTCACCACAGTGGTAGTAACTATTGTAGCTACTTCTGAACGAGGGAATAAGTTAGAATAACTTGAAGTAAATAGGTGGGAGTGATACAATTGTGTATCTGTAGTTGGATGGCATCTGCCAGAAATTGGGAGTCTTCTCATTATCCTAACCAGTCTTTCCCCTGAAAGAAATGCGATATACTGAATAAAATATTTAAATTTTTCTTAAATATTAAAAAGTATTTAAATTATCTTCATAAAAGTAAAGCTTAGCTGGAAATAAAGTAAGGAACTCACAGAAACCAAAACTGAAATGAAAGTGAGAATTTTAAACTAAGTAAGCAGTAAACTCAGCTTTTACCCCAACTTAGGTGATCTTGAGCGTGCTATTTGTCAGTTACATGCTACACACCATTCGAGGGCTGCCCTAGGTAGGGATTCTCATGGAAAATCCTTGCCCAAAGCTAAAACTTTACAAAGCTACAATCTTAGCACATGGTACGGAGAAACCTGACCCACAGAAGAGGACAAGCTTGGATGCTGACAGTAGGGAATAAGTTCCCCCCTGAGAGTTTACATCTTTGAGATTCAAAAACCTAAATGTCCAATAAACATGTGAAAAGATGTTATCAGGGAAATACAAAATAAAACAAATGTAAGACAGCATCCTGTACCTATTAGATTATTTTTTTAAAAAAAGAATTTAAGCCCCAAAATGCAAATCAGTGTCAGTGAAAATATGGAGAAACTGGAACTCTCATACACTGCTTACTGGAATGAATATAAATTGGAACAGCTACTTTGGAAAGTAATTTGACAGTCATTATCAAGTGAAGTGAAAGATGTGCCTAGCCATAAACCCAGCAATTTCACTTCTAGGTCTCCACGCTGGAAAAGTCTGGCACATGTGCACAAAGATGGTTTATACATGGATGCTTATTTTGCAGCATACTTGTCGCACAAAATTGGAAACAGTCCAAGAATTCATCATGATGAGAACATAAAAAATACATTGTGCTATAGTCATACAATGAAATACTATTGAGTAATGAAAATAAATGAACTAGATCTTTGTGTACTGATGTTGATAAATCTCAAAATCACAATAAAAGCAGTCTGCAGAGTATACTGTGTACAGCATACCATTGATATAAATTTTATGAACATGCAAAACTACTATCTGTCATTTATGTATCTGTAAATATGGAAATAATATAAAATATTCATGTGTCTATTAAACACCAAATTCAGGTTAATGGTTTCTTCTGGGGAGGAAGGAAAAGAAAGGAATAGGTCAGAGAGAGAAAAAGAGGTTTCATTGTATCTGTAATTTATTTCTCAAAAAAACTGAAGCCAATGTAGCGAAATATTAAGATTTGCTATAGTTGGATCCAGTTCTCCAAAACTCATTGTGTTATTATCTGTACTTTTTCTGTACATTTGAAGTATCACAATATTAAAGTTAGTGAGAAAATTTCTATCATTGTATAAAGGAAGCTAAAAAACAATACTATCTCAGGTTGGGTTCTCATTGAGATGAAGCATAGCATGCAGAGTATTTATTACAGATCAGAATAATAGGGAAGGAGGAGAGGGGAAGGAAAAGCACTATTGGGCAGAGAAGAAGTCTGGAGACTACACAGGCCAGCCAAGCCAATGGGGAGGTCTGGAGCAAATCTGGGCCCAGCTTTTATATTCCCAATTCAATTAGTGGCTGAATGCAGCTTGTCCAGAGAATGTACACTTAGTCAAAGCAGTTCTTTACAGATGAGGTACCCTAGAGTAGCTGACAACTGGGGCAGCACATCCTTCTCTGGGCTTCCTTGGGCAGTCTATCCACCAGACAAGGCTATACGAGGTCATGAAAGTGAAGCTTTGTTTTCTTCTATTCCCGTGACTCACTCTCTCAGAGACTATTTATCAGTACTTTTACATGAAAGAAATGAGGTAAAAATAAAAGCGTTCAAACAAGTGTGAAGTAGCTCCATTTTTATAGCGTATTGGTAGCCTTGACTTTCGAAGTTTGCTTATGGTCTCGTTTGCCAGAATTTAAGAGGAAATTGTCATATACTTAATTACTGACACAGGCTTTTAACATTATTTTCCTTGCTCTTCTCAAATGAAAAGAAATATAAAATCCCCTTATATTTCAAATGCCTAGTTTTGGATACTAGTTTAAAGATCAGCTTTCATAACCTAAGTTTAGAGAATAAAATATAAATGTTTTAAATTTATAGATGGTATCTCTGCATAATCATCTTAATGAGTGTTATTTTGGAAATCATTAGATATGTTTTTTAATGACTGTGTAATGCTTTCTTCCTCATCAGTAAGAATAAGAAGCAAGTAGAGACAGAATTGTCAGATATTTATATCCTACTCATCCATATTGGTGCCAGTTACATATGGGTGTTCAATTTATATTTTGTAGGAGTAATATTAATTTGTAACAAAGCATACATATATTTTACTCGTAAATAAATATTCACGATATTAGGTAATGTTAACAAATTCCATGTGTTATAGCTTCCTGATACTCTGCTTTGGGGGCTTTAATGATGTCCTACTTATGAGACATGTGAGCAAATAATGTGTAGAATGGTTTTGATAAAATAAGTCAGTGATGTTCTTTATTATGGGCTCCATGACCAGTAGGAAGAAAATGTAGGTTTGATTCATTACATACAAATGTTAATGGAATTACCCAACTTTTAAATAAAAAATGTGCAAGAAATTATGGGTACATAGTCTCTCCTAATACTCTAGCAACTGTCAATGGTTTCTGTAGGTGTGTCAGTCAAGGTTTCTAGTTGCAAGAAACAGACTGACATGACTAATTGTGAGGAAAAAGGCATTTATTAATCGAGTATTAGTGAATTTCCCACATTTGTTGAAAGGGCCCAGAGAACAATCCTTGAGACTCAGCTTCCAGGAACAGTGTCCAAATCTGTGCTACAAAATTGTTCAGATAAAGAAATCGCTAACACTGCCAACCAAGTGTAAACATAGCGGTTTAAGTGGAGGTCATTTCCATATTAGAAACATGACCTTGAGACCTGTTGCAGGTAGTGCGATAAGAAAGCGAAAGAGGAAGAAAATGAGCTTCGTGTTTTCTGTTGTCAAAGTCTTGGTTTCAGCACCTGAGTCACAGTCTGGCATCTTGGCAGAGCAAGAGCCACTCATCTTTGCTTCTGAAGGAAGGAATTATGGAATGGTGGGTTCCAACGTCTGCCTTCAAGCAGGAAATTTCCCAACCATTTTTTTTGAAAGGATTTTCAAAAGGTCAGAGATAGTCACAAACATAATAAAAATCCACTAAAATGGAATTTTTTCTTTGAGTAGAATTTTATGTCCTAATTTGACAAAAGATACCTTGGTAACTTTTGGCCATCCCAGAATGTAAAAACAAACTCTAGCCCTCAATCTCTTGTGGCCACTGAAATCGGAACACAAAGGTAATGTGATGGCTTGGGGATTATTTTGGGATTCATGGATGGAAAAGAGGTGTATATAATAAGTAATTGAGTAAAATAATGAAAGAATGGAAGTATATCACAAAAAAAACATTATACTGTTTAAGGGCAAAGAAAGAATAAGTGTGAGATAAATAATACCATTTGTCCTAAAAATCAATTAGCTGATACTAAATGTTGTGCAGTTATTATCTATATAGTCTTTTGTTGCTGAACATTTATTAAGAACCAGCGGTCTAGGAATTATTAACTGGAATAGGCAATGTCCCACTTACCTGTTTAACATGTCGTATAGCATTATGGAGCCACCTATTATTCATTCAGGCTTTGCTCTATGTGCCCACACCAATTGGACTCATTAGAAAAGGATTCTCATTATCAGGGACTGTTTCTTTAAAATTATTTCAAGAATATCTTGTAGCATTTGCAAAGCCAGTGCTGTCAAGTAGTTGCACATTTGCCTGATTCCACAGGGAGTTAATATTTTTCAATTATTTTTATTTTTGCATGGCAAACAAATACATATTGTCATAAATAATACTGCAGGTAGTTTTATTTCTGATTAGCTTCTAGGTTTAGAGTTCATGTGCCTGGTATTTTGAACTACAGTCATTGTCCAGTAAAACAACAAGTTCAGCATTTGCTTTGAGTAGACTTGTAAGAAGATAATATGGCACAGGGGAGCTTGAGGTGTTATTGGAGACGTTATTTGTGGCTTTAAAGCCTTTGGAGTATATTTGATTTGATCTATAGATGTTTTATAGCATAGCATGCTTTCTATTTATTAAAATCCTGTCAAGGTAACAATGAGATAAATATTTTTAAAAAGTTAAAACATTTCATATAATAAAACACCCTTGCCTTCATGATACATCACAGAATGAAGAATATAATTTTTTTCAGTTTTTTCAGCTTTTTAATACAATTTTAAATTTTGTATTATTGCTCATACTATTTAAATCCCTTCTCCTTTATTCCGTGACACACAAATACATTTGTGACAATAGAAAAATTTCATTGCTTGTATTGTATATAAATATAGCAAGACTTTCTCTGTGGGATTAGAATGATGTTTTTTTCCTTAATAATTAAAAAGCTTAAACATCATAAAGTGATTCTCAACGTGGGATTTTTTTTTTTTTTTAATGCTGTGCTAATATATGGAATGAGAGATATAAGAATTAGCTATCGAGGGTGGAAAGCTTGTGTTGGTTGGTGTGTGTCTATTGTAGGACACACATCAAGTAAGGATTACTGCAAACCTCATGTTTAATACAGCATTGTAGCAGAAGTACTGTTTGAAGACCTCCATTAGCACCAAAAAAGGAAAAAGAAGAGCAAATAAATATCTACATGTTTGTAATTGCAAACAAAGGCAAATATTCTAGTACCTTTTTTAAGTTCAAAAAATCTACAAATCAGTAGGGTATTTAGGCCCATAATTCCATCCAAAACGCTAATTGCACAAAGCCACATTATAGTGTTATGTGATGGGTATGTTCCTGTGTTTCCTGTGACATACAGTAATTCACATATCTGCCTGAGCAGCAAACCTCGGCGCCTCATATGCCTTTTATTTCCTTGAATCACAGGAGCTTCAGTTTCAACGACTCACCCGAGAACTGGAAGTGGAAAGGCAGATTGTTGCCAGTCAGCTAGAAAGATGTAGGCTTGGAGCAGAATCACCAAGCATCGCCAGCACCAGGTACAGGGCCAATGGCTCTAGCTTTTTACACAACTTCAAGTTACATGCCTTATTAAGTTGTCCTGGATGCAGCAAATGATTCTGTTAGTGTTGTCACTGTTAACCTGCCCTCCTGAATTTGACACCAAAAATGTCAATTCATTCTAATTTTGAAAGGCCTCTTGCAGTATTGATTATCCTTCAGTCCTGTGCTTGATACGTTTTATATGGCATCGCTAAGCTTCTGTAGCAAAAGCTACTATGCTATCTTTAGAAATTTGATTAATCGTATGTAGATACAGTTAATGGCTGTTTTTCACAATTGCTAATTATTTGGTAAAGCTAATTGGCTTTGAAAACCTGTATTGATTTTTTTTAACTAGGAAATATTTCTAAATGATAACATTTAGTTAGCTTTTGAAAAATGCCTTCAGTCTACCTTGAGTTTTTCTAGAGCTCTATAAAACCACTAGGTAAAATAAGATCGATAAAACTGTTAAAACACAAGTGTCAGATTATGTGATCATTTTTTAAATATCTAGCCAGTTTTTTATAGTAAGAGAAATTATAAGCAAGGTGTAAAAGTGTAAGTCAAAAATTTCTAACTCTGTGTAATACTCAATGAAATAATTTGTCAAGGAAGTTAAAATTGTCAAAAGTTTAATACTATTCAGTATTTTTTAAAGTTATATATGTCTTTAGCACCAAAGAAGAATTCATAAATTTAATAATATGGTATTGTATATTTCCAAAAAAGTAATGACTAGCAGATTTTAAAATATATAATTTTACACTAATCGAAAATTTAATTTAATATTTAAAGAGTTCAGTTAGGACTTTTATTCTAGCAATGTAGCTAACTAAAAAATTAACACAGAAATTCTCTCGATAAACTCTTAGAAATACACAGTATGTCAATAATACAAGTCAATACCTAGAGGAAATGGCAAAAAAGTAAGGAAAATCCCCAGGTACTAGAACTGGAAAGGGAACTGAAAGCCAGAGGTGCCTCTGCAGGAGGCTTGGGACAAAGAAATCCCCAAAAAAGCATTAGAGTCTTGGGTTTAATTTCTATGCAGGGACCAAAGAATGAGGCCTTGTATGTGCTCAAGGTGATATGTTTGAACTTAAGATTGCTGCATCAAAAGCCATGACACTCAGAGGGCTGCACCCCTGTCAAACCCCACACGTACCACATGTGAGTTTGGAACCCAAATGTAACTACACATTGTTCAGGAATCCCCAAATGAGAAACTAACATCACTAAAGATAAGTTCAAAATCAGATATTATAAAACTCAAGTCAAAAAACCTCAACAGTGAGTGAGAACTAGACAAAAGAGTAAGATTTAAAACTTTAAGAATTTGGTATCATTGGAGAAAGTCTATCAGGTATGCACAGGAAGACAGGAATGAGGATGCTCACTGTCGCATTATATTTGAAAAAGAACATATTAGAAATAATTATCCATCAGAATGGAAATGGAAAATAAAATGTGGATAAGTAAACTCGAGAGAAATTAAAATGAAATAACTAGATCTACATGTATCAACATGGACATCTTTGCTAAATAATTCTGAGTGAAAACCACAAGTTGCAAAATAATAGATATAGGGGGATATCATTATGAACATTTTTTAAAAATATATACATAATAATACTGTGTAATATTTAAACAGTGCTGTTGTTTATTGGTGTATGTTTTTGGAATTACATCAATTTAAGATAATGATACCTGTAGGGAGGAAGGGAGGAGGAAGCTATCAGAAATTAGGCTTTATTAAGATTGCCATTTGGAGCAAACATGACAAAATATTAACATCTAATAAATGAGGGGGCCATTGATGTGTATATGATTATTAAATTATATTTTGTACTTTTCTGTGTTTTAAAATAGTAAATATTTTTAAGGTTATATAGTTGAATTAGCTATTTCTATAGATTTGTTAAAAATCTATTAGTGAAATACATATTGTGAGTGATACTTACAGTCAATGATTTTGGTACTTTGTGTCTGATGGTGCCTGGTTTGTTGTTGGGGCTAAGTCAGTGAATCTTGGCTGAATGAATGGGTCCTGCAGAAATGGGGGCTGGGCTGACCAGAAAAGGGGAAAAGCATGCATAAAGGTGTATATGTATGATTCCACACTCTGTTGTATTGAAGGAACAAGTTGCTCAGTAGTGTCTAGGATATGTACTGGCTTATGATGTTGGAAAGGTAAAGCTGGCATTTGATTATGGAGAACTGGGAACCAGGATGATGATAAGCTTCACCTTACTTAGGTCTGTGAAGGAAACCTATTGGAAGTTGTGGTTGTGGTAGTGTTAGTGTTAGTGGTTGTGGTTGGTGACAGTTATCCTGATAGTACAGTGTGTAGGTTAGAATGAAGAGAGGCCAGGCAGCAGGAGTGGAACTTATCATGGAATCTTAAGGATTATTAGGAAGATGGTTTTCGTTGTTCAGTGAACTCTGGTTGGAATGATCATTGATCTGCTTTGATTGCCCTACTACCATCTCATGTTAGATTCTCATGTATTCTCAATGCCCCCAATTAAATGCTAACACTTCCCATGGCCTTTCACAAGTTTCTTCAAGAAAGTCCTAAAAAATGAACTTCACAGTTACCATTGGCAGTTCACTTGCAATAGGCCTTGTTGAGAACTTTCTTAAAAAACTTAATAATTAAAATGATTGACTATTTTAATATCTTTTTAGAATTAGTAATCTTTTAAATAACGTAATAAAAACCTCATTTCTGATATGATTTTTCATTTGTTTACTGCAAAATGTTAATAACATAAGCAATATCAGTATGTAATGATCCTTAATCCGGAATTGATGGAGCCTATATCTAAAGATGATAATCAGACCAAAAATTATCACTGCAACTCTGAAAAGCCCTGAAGGTGAGCTATGTGATTAGTTAATAGAGAAGTTATAGACCTTTCACCTTATACCAAGTACACTATAGTTACCTGTGCATTTAATAGTTATCTGTATGTTTAATATGTTACCTCAATGAAGGTAGGCTATAGAAATAGTTAATAAAGAAGTTATAGCGCTTCTGCATTTATACTGAGTAAAATATAGTTTTTTATATATTTAATACTTTACCTCAATTAAAGTGAGCCATGAGATTAGTTAATAGAGAAGATACTGCTTTTCTGCATTTATTTTGAGTGTGCTATAGTTATCTATGTGTTTAGTATTTCACTTCATTGAAAGTGAAATATTAGGCTGTAGAATCAGTTCATTGAAAAGTTACAGTCTTTCTGCATTTGTACTGAGTACACTATACTTATTTATGTATTTAATATTTTACCTCATTCCAAAAGTATTTGAAACATCTTTAAAAATACAAAAAAAACAAAATGTGGAAATTAAGACAAAGGGAAGATAAAGGTTAGAAAAATAAGGTGAAGCCAAGGTTAAAATAGTATACAAAAGGGCATGTTAGCATTCAGTGCATTTACTAAAAGTAAGGAGCCAATGTAGTTCTGAATGTCCTGGCAGCCATGCTAAAGAAAGGAATACTAACAAATTACATGATTCAAAGTGTCTAGAAGATAAAAACAAACTAGGTTGCTCAGGAGGCTCTATCATTCCCGGATCTGAGACTTGAGTGATTTCTCTTGTGAGTCACCATTGAGAGACCACTGTGTGATGAGGCAGACAGCATCCACAGTAGTCTCTCTCTCTAAATTACAAAATCAGACTCATTGTGCTCTTTCTTCCATTGCTGAACGGAATATAAATGGATGGAATAGCACCTTAACTAAAAATAATTCTCCAGGAGGCCAATTCTGACACTCCAGTTTGGCTCAGGGATGATGTTTAGCATACACAGATGGATGGGTCAATTTCAGGTCCTCCAAGCAAGCAGTTTGCCATGATGATTATTTCATCCAAGACTTTTAGAGTCATAGGTGATAACAGGTGCTGAGCTGTGAGATACCCATATTTCAGGTCACCGTGCAGGTGCACACTGTGCATGCCGGAGCATCAGAAATGACCCTCAGGGTATGTACAGCTTATCTTAGGAGAATCTCTTAGCACATGTGCCTTGGTAGGAAATACAGTCTTTAAACAAACCTCTTGTCTCCCATGGGCTAAGCAGCATCCTTCACATCCAAATTTTGAGGAACATGGGATTTATTTTCTTCTTGCAATATCACCAATGAAGTATCATTTTCACATTAGTCAAGTTTAGATTACACTGGATGGAGTGACAGTAAACAGGCCCAGTAGCCCACAGTGAGGGGCCCACCTCCTCACCCTGGGACTTTTCCTGTCCACCCAAGGGCACAGAAGGGGCAAGGGTGGCCAAAACAATATTCTTAAGTATTTTTTACTGATTGGAGTTAAATAATGCTCATTTTAGACAACCTGTAAAGTTCGAGGAAATATAAAGAGAAAAATCTATAATTCTATCATGTAGAATAACATCTATATCAGGTTTATTGAAAGTTCAGTTACTTATGGCAAAATTCACTCAGTAGGGTACAATTATGTGATTTTTGACAGTTTTGGTATGTAGTTATATAACTATAACCACAATCAACGTGTAGAACATTTCCATTAATCCCAGAAAAGATGCAACCACTTTTATGTTTGCTACATTTCATCCTCTTTGTTCTTTTAAAGTATAAGTTTGAGTTATTTACTTCTAGCTAACTTTTTATCTTGTTCCTAAAGTCCCACTTTGATATGCCAGGCCTAACTTTTAATGGCTCCCATCTGCCCAAGGAATTCCCAAGGGAAGAAATAGTTTGGGGCAGGACCAACACCCTAGGGATGCTAATTTAGCAATGGTGAGAGATTACTACAGCCTTCCAGTGGCAAACTGAACTCTGTGAATGGAAGACTTGGCCAGGGGAGATACTACAAAGCGAATTTAAATGTCTCGTATACAAGGTCATGGCCTGTGTTGAACACTTCATGCGAAAAGAGAATTTACATTAGTGGTTCAGCTTGTTGGGTAACAAAACTATAAAAGAAAATGTAGTTCAAATTGAAGAGTCGGTAAATGAAAATATGATCATCTTAGAATTCAAGAAACTATCTTTGGGGCACATAAATTGGTTCCACATATTTTATCTTGTAAATCATAGCATCTTCGCTCATTAAGATGAAACACTAACTTTCCATTTATTTTGAAATCAAAAAAGATGCTTACTGGACCTTTTAATAATTGTGGAAATTGTTAAATGTTAATAGCAAATGTTAGAATTAAAGCACAGTTTTAAATTTTTATTTCGATTTTTGTACATTATTTAAAATTTTATTACCTCATTTAGAAGCAATTGGTCCCTCCCCATAGTCCATTCTTTAACTGGCTGCTGCTGGTGTTAGAAAGTTACTCTAGACCCTGAGGAAAATGCTGTTTATATCAACTGAATGAGGGAGGAAATGGTTGGCAACATTAGAATTAAATAACTTCCTAAGATTATCCCATTCTAGTTAGTTTAAAGCCCTGCTAAAATAGAATTCTTTATGGTTTCAAAAAGGTTATACAATCTTGATAAATAGTCTTATTGCCACTTAAGAAAAGAACTGTTATTTTCTATTAAAAAGATTTGATTCCCCACTGCCATTCAGATTTTTTTTTTACACTTTATAGGGTCATCTCCTGGTACCCATCAGGCTTCCATTGATACTAATAAAAATTCTAAAACTGTTTAAATGCTGACAATAGCAGAAAAGACTTTTTCATGGTTCACATCTTTTCTTCAGCAAATATTTTTTAAGTCACTGTGAAATAAACCTTCTCAGTGATACATTCTTTAAAAATGAAGAGTCGGAAAAGATTGAATGTTTGTGCCTTGACAGTTTATTACTTATTTTTATGTACTTCGGGAAGATGCTTGATAAAGTTCTGTCCGTTTGACCTTTAGTGCTCTTACCAGCCAAAACCTGAGTTTTTTAAATAATAGTTTTATTGAGATATATTTCACATACCATAAAATTCATACCTTTATTATGTACAGTTTAGTATTTTTTGGTATATTCACAGAATTGTGCATTATTCACCACTATTAAATTTTAGAACATTTTTATCACCTGAAAAAGAAACTCTGCCCGTTAGTACTCCTTCCCTGTTCTTTTCTCTCCACAGCCCCTGGGAACCACTACTCTACTTTCTGTCTCTATGGAGTTGCCTATTCTGGACATTTCCTATACATGATGATATCATGTGATATACGGCCTTTTCTGACTTGCTTCTTTCATTTAGCATGCATGATATATTTGAAGTTCATCTATGTTGCAGTATATATCAGTGCTTCATCCCTTTTTATTTCCAAATAGTCTATTGTATGTATATACTACATTTTGTTTATTTATTCATCAACTAATAGACATTTGAGTTGTTTCTACTATTTGGCTATTGTGAATAGTGCTACTATATCTCAGGTTTTAAGAGGGGAAAAATCCCAAGGGTTTTGCTCTGAGCATTCTTAGTTTGGGGATCAGGGAGAGGCTCAGAGAGTAGTAGAGATTCTCCCTAGCTTCACCCATCCTCCTACTCCCTCACAAGGGCTTGTTGCCTTCTTTCCTTTCTCCTTTGCTTTCTGTTACAGTAAATCTTTGTATATTGCTGAGCTCGTTGTTCATATTACTTTTAACTGTGTGTTAGGTACAGCTATTCAGGAGTCCTGTGATAGTCAACAGAATATAATTCACCAAATGTCCTTTCTTAGTGCTGTGTTTGGTCACTGGTGACTTTCTTAATGATCAAACAGATAAAAGCTTTCTGATTTCATTTCTAATTCAGACTAATTGAAGAATAAACTATTTGATATTTGAATATAATTATCAGAAACTCTCTTGGGGCTCTCTGCAGTGAGTATTTATTAAATGGATGCTCTTGTGAGCAAATTTAGTAACATCGAATTTTTATGATGCAACTCCTGTTGTAAACACAGTAAAGAGTACCACATCTGAAAGGTACGAATGAGTCTGTGGTAACCTACAGCTTTACAGAAATCATTTATCCAGAACATTTTACTTAAGCATGGTTCTTCCAGAAGACATTTTAATTATTACTTCTCATTGCCATTCCTGTCACAAGCCAATTTCATCTGGGACATAGAAATCCAAGTGGCAACTCTCTCTACTTATTTGAATTAAACTTGTATAAACTAAGTCATCTGTAGGGCATCTGAGCCCAAGGGAATTCAATCGATATTTCATTGAACTAACCTATTTTAACCTAATAATCTGAAGCTGTAGAATTTGGATTGGAAGCCAAGCAGTTTTCATAAGAAAATTTTTGTCGACCTAGAACATTATACAACAAAACATTTTTAATCATAATGAATAAATACTTAAAAACGAATTACCTGTTCCTTAGGCCAAGCATTTTAAAAGGTTAAGTGGGTGATGTAGTTAGAAGGAACCGCAAAAAGAGATCAAGTTAATAGTCAGCATCAGAGTTTCGGATTATTTTAAAACATTTGCTTAAATATGGAGGCAGCCAAGCTGTATTAATTTTCCTGACTAATGAAGAGGAAAATACTTGTTAAAATTCAGGGGCCCATGCATCTAAAATATATGTATCATGCCATTATTTAATTATCTTTTAAAGAGCCTTTTTAATTAAAATAACATTATTTCATTTTCTGTAATTTTTCATAGATCACATTCTGTAATTACTGTTCTTAACATATGTAACAGTGATGAATTATTGAATCAATACCAGAATTATGTTAGCCCCAACCTTAGTCATTAGGTTTTTTAAACCATGCGTACATATTGATAAATTATAAAGTAATTTAAATAGCCCATGTAGTATATTTTAATTTGCTTCCTGAAAAAAAAAATTTACTTTTACCACTTTGTAGGAACTAATAATAGATTTATTTTTTTTAATTAATTTTTTATGGTGACGTTGGTTAACGAAATCTAGTAAGTTTCAGCTGTACATTTTAACAGTAAGGCATATATATATTTACATTGTGTGTCCACCTTAATGATAGCTTTAATTACATATTTTTTATTACTGTCATCTTGGGTTTTATCTTTATTTTTTAATCTATATCTTGAGACGTGTTTAATACTAAGTACAGAGAATAATACAACAAAAATTTAAGTATTCATATCAGAATTGAAAATTATTGATAATTCCTCATATTGACTTCTTTTTTATTAAAAGAAAACAACATTAAACATGTAATTCAAGCCCCTCTGCTCCATTCTCCCTTCCCAATAGCTAACTACTAGTATATAGTCTTCCAGCTTATTACTTTGTGTTCTTTTATGTCATGTACATCTGTCATATATATCCTTGGCCAGTATTTTCTGTTGCTTTTTTAATCGACACAAATGTCATAGTCTGTGTATTGTTGTATACCTTGATTTTTCTTCTCAGTATTTGAGATCTGTCCATGTTAATAGGTATAAATCTAGTTAATTTTTTTAACTGCTGTTATATATTTATTTCATGGAATATTAAACCATTTGGCCATTCTCCTATTGAAAAACATTTAGGTTCCATTGTTTGATATCGTAAGTAATACAAAAAGAACATTTTGGTCCATACCTTCTTGTTTACACGTGTAAGATTATGGAATATGTCATTAGAAGTAGAATATTTGGGTCATAATGAATGTACATTTTCAAGTTTTCTAGATCTTGATGAATTGCTTTCTGAAGTAGCTCAACAGTTATACCCTCACAAGTGGTATATGAAAAAGTTCCAGGATGTCTGGGTTTTTTTTGTTTCGTTTTGGCCAGCATTTAATAATAAGCAGGTTCTTTAAAATTTACCAATCTAATGTTATCTCATTTTGTTTTGCATTTTTTTTGATGACCAATGGGGTTGAGTACTTTTCATATCCATATGATCCATTTGAGTTTCCTTTTCTATTCATATTCTTTGTCCATTTTCTAATGAGTAATTTAGCTAATTCTTTTTGATTCTATCATTAGTTTTTTTGAGCTAAAATAACTCAAATGTAGATCTGAAAATAGTGCACCGCATCTTAGTACATCACAGCACAAAGTATACCATATTAATCTATTTTTAGAATGCAAATCTTCGTATTTTGACAACTATGTAGAAGAAACAGCTTTCTATGTAAGATTATAATAGATACTAAATTATCCAAATTTGCATCTTAGGGTAAGGGAAAGCCCAAACAGATAACTAACATTACTTTCTATTTCCACATTTCCTTTAGTGACTCTGTTTTTCTTTCCTGCAAATGTTTATGATCTCTTCTCTAAATTCACTCAATAAATATTTTTGCCTTTGCTTTACTGTTGAGATACAAGGCACAAAAGCCTGGAAATTTCCAATGTTGCAGGAGGGATCGTTATGCGTAACTAGCAACATGATAAAACACCATAGTAGCATAAATACATGTCTACATATTTTTTTTAAAATTTTCTGAAAAGCACTGTGTTGGTCAGATATTGTCTGTCCTGACTCTATCCCGGGAGGCCTTATCTTGGTATCCTTGTTTCTCATATCCTTAGGTGAAATATTTTTTATAATTATATTATAGGGAGGAGAACAATAGCCATTGAGCATCTATTGCATAACAGGCATTTATACTCGTGGATGTTTTGCACCCATTATCTTCTGTTTAATAGTGTCAGTTTTGGTGTTTTTGTATTTTAGTTTGTGTTTTAGTTTTGTATTTTCTGTCTTTTTTTGTGTTTTAGTTTGCTTTGGTTTTCATTGTCGTACACCTGAATTTAACATTAGAATGATATTTTCCCCTAAAGATAGTGTTACTCTATTGGTTTTCCACTGGAGTGTCAATAAGTAGTTTCAGAAAACTTCAGCACCTCACTTCATTCCACCATCCCAAATAAACAGTCTGTATAAAACATGCTTGCTATACAAAGACTACTGTAAAACTCCTAGCCCCCAGCTATATCTCCAGCTATCACCATTTGTCTCTCCTTTATGAGAACTTTGGAGTAACTACCATTTCTGTTCTTGGTTAATTACAAACATGTTACGGGAAGTCATGTAGATACTAATTCATAGATTCTGAAAAACAATCTTGAAAAACTTTTCCACTAATGTTCTTTCTCCAGTTCATTATTTTAGGGAGCAAAATTTACCATTCCTTCATTGAATCACTGTAATTTCCACGATGAAATAAAGGAATGTTGATACTGAGTTCACATTCTCCTTACCATTTGGCAGTTTTAGAACAGAGCAGAAAGACTGATATGTGTGATGAGATGTTTCCTTAACCCTTCAGAGAAATACTACCTTATACAGCTCTAAGCCAATGATGTATGGAAAAGGAAATTGGAAACGTGATTGTCTACCTAAAAGTGAGAGCGATCTATTAGTGCATTTTCAACAGTTAATCAGCTTGCTGTAAAAATGAATATGGCATGTCTACCGGGGGGGAAAAAAACAACTGATGAGCTTGCCAGACTTTGTAGTGACTGAATTGTTATTATAGCTATCCTCCCTGAGGCTTCACAATCTATTTAATAACAAATCAATCTAATTTGTTTCTTGCATAGATTTTTCTACTCTGCTGTTGTGTTACTCCACAATTAAAAATACTAAAACTGAAGAGGATAAAAAGCTTGTAGGCTATAGATTTTCACAGCTAAAAAGAATCTTTTGTTAAACACTTATACATTTTAACCACTGTCAAATATATACAGCATTTGTTTTGCATTAACAGACTGCTTATAATCCAAGGAGAAATATCTTTAGAGAATATGTGTGTGTGTTTATTTCTTCTAGCCTTTTGTTTATTGGAAAGGAACGAATAACAGCCAGTTATTCTAGAAGCTTATTATGATGTATACTCTCTGCATCAGAACAAGCCAGTTAAAGGTTGATCTACCGCCACCATTCTCTTTAGTTATATTATCAATAACAGAGCTATTTGAGCCACAGAGAAAATTCAAGTAATATTACCAACTATGATATAAAAACTCGTGCTTAGGAAATACAAAATACAGATCTATATCTATTTTCTGAGCAGCATTAGCAAAATACTTTTCAGTAAAGACTTATTTGTAAAAAGTAAGTGAAACTGTATTTTATTGTATTCCTTATGAACCTAAATACAAAAGTAGAAATTATGTTATTGACTAGAGTAGTATATTAAGAAGTATAAAAGTTGAAATCTTGGGTGAATTTTGCAATGACTAATGAAACAATGTATCTAGATCGATGTTCACCAACAGCTGCTAAAGTCATTAGCTAAAATGATGATGGGAAACTTTACAGTGAATGGATCAGGCTGACATCAGCTGAACCCCACTGCTTTATCTTATGTTAATATCATGAACCCGGAGATAGCCAGGGTTCATGATATTATGGCCTCCTGATGTGATGCAGTGGGAAGTACTTAACATCACCTATGATGCATTCTTGCCTCAAAATTGCTTGACCATCTAGATGTTAATACCAGTTCATAGGAGACAGAACATGTTAAATGGCACTATGCTGATACATTAGTTATATCCAGTCTGTCAGGAATTCTTCAGGGCAAATGAAATAATTTCATACAGGAAAAACAAGTAAGTGAAAGAGGAAGATGAAACTATACAATAAAAGAGATTTTTAGAGATAGTGCCACAAATACAATGTGTGGAACGTTATTTGATCTTGATTAAAAAAAAAAAAACTTTTTAAAAATTAAGATAGGTAATTTGAATACGGACTAGATATTTATTGATATTAAGAATTTTACTGTTTTTTTTTTTTAGGTGCGATAATATTATGTTAATGGTCTTTTTTAAAGTATGTATATTTACTACGGCCATGCTACCCTGAGCATGCCTGATCCTGTCTGATCTCAGAAATTAAGCAGGGTCAGGCCTGGTTAGTACTTGTATGGGGGACCACCTGGGAAGACTAGGTGCTGTAGGCATAAAAAAAGTATCTATATTTAAAGATACTTCTAAAGCAGCGGTCCCCAATCTCACTGGTGCTCCTATGAGATTTTAATGCCTGATGATCTGAGGTAGAGCTGAGGTGGTGATGCTAGCGAGATGAAGCTTCGCTCACTAGTCCTCCACTCACCACCTGCTGTGCGGCCCAGTTCCTAACAAGCCACAGAGTGATACCAGTCTACAGCCTGGAGATTTATTCATTAATAAATACTTTAGACTCCTGATCTAAAGTATTTATTACTGAAGTGATAAGATATCTGAGATTTGCTTCAAAATGATCTAGTAATGCAGAGAAAATAGTGGGGTGGAGATACAGATGAAATGTATGTGACCATGTGTTCACTTTTTTTGTTGAAGCTGGGTAATGACTATACAGGGAGTTCATTATACTATTTTCTTCTGTGTAGATGTGTATGTCTCTACATTTAAATGTTGCATAATAAAAAGTATTTTAAATGTTAAGTGATTAGGCTCTTAATTATGATTAAAATTCATTTCAGTTTTATAAAATTAGGATGGTTATATTCTTAAAATCTGAGTGATGGATGTTCTTTCCAATAATTTAAATAAAAACTACTTACTTAAATTGAATAGATAATGAACCTACACAGTATGTTCCATGTATTCCATAATACCTTTATTATCAATAATGTTGGCTCATTATGGCAATGAATGGGAGAAGGAGCAAAGGTGAGAAAGAAAGATAAAGCTGGTCAGTCACTTCTACTATCATGTTGCAAACCGTTGGTCCTCTTTTCATTTATATTTCTCAAAAAAAGAATGCTGGACACTAAATCTAAAAATTTAAGGCACAGTGGTCCAACCATTTGCCTTGTCTGTTGGCCATGGAAAGTGTCTGTTCAACCACTGATTAGTGCTTATGGGTCACCCATTATGTCTCAAGAATGCAGTTTTAAGAGACTTTACCCTGTTCCTCCATTATCATTATTGTCATTCCTTCTCATTTATTCTAACAGGCTTTTTTTCTCTTTCATTCCCCTACCCTATTTATTAGCCTGGAAAACTTGCACATTTATGTTTTGGGAGTAAATAAAGAAGAGAAGGAAACAAGAGTATTAAGTTGATGTGAGACAAATCAGGGCTTCACAGGAGCTTTCAGGAGAGATTTGAAGCATTCTAAAACCACTTTCCTGGGTTCCATACATCTCCCTACATAGAAACGTAGCATACATTATGCACATACGTTAACTATGTCCTTATGTGTCCATTCTTTTTCCAGGGTAGTTATTGATGATCCTGGGTCTATACTATATCCCACATGTGAATTCATTCCCCCTTCAGCACTAAAATAGCTATTTGTAATGCTTGTCTGTGAATCAAGAGCTGAAAATGCTGTTACACCATGAAAAAGATAATTTTCTTCAAGAAGCAAAACAGAAATTTAAGAAGTATATTGTTTCTTTTTACACTCAGAATAAAATTTTTCTCAGAAGTTAAAGAAGCAATTATTTATAAAAATTAAAAACAAAATCTTACTCTAGCAATCAATGGACATAAAGTGAATGTCATTTTTAATTACACCAAATTTAATAGTGCTTTTACATGATTATCAAAGAATTGTATGTGAATAAATTATTTGCTTTTGAATATCTAAATAGGATAAATAATAAGGGAAGTACATGTTTAATAAAAAATTTAAGCTTATGATGTCTTGAAATTCCTTCTAAGTAAATTTTTACATAGCCTTTTCAAAGTATTTTAAACTCTACATAATATAAAAAATGAAATTGCATGCATCATAAAGCTGTTTATAATGAAAAATTTTAAGGGTTTTAGGTGCCGGCCAGTGTATGTCTTACTGCAGATCTCTACAGCTTAGTCATCTGTGCTGGATCTCATGTAGAGCAAGTAGAAGAACAGGACCCTTGCCCACCTCCTTACCTGTGCCAGCTTCATTTAAAAATATAAGATTTGAATTATTTTATACATCATTTTAGAAGTATATTTGTGTGTACATTCTTTTTTAAATTAAAATTTTTTTTCTCTTTCTGCTTCTTCACCTTTGGAGGATTTGGAAGAATAGAAATGAGAAAACAATAGCATTTTGTAGACCACAGACACAAATAATTCACAGTAGGCCATCTATTCCAAGACTGGCCTTTTGCCTAGATAGCGTCCTGAGTTACGGCAGAATACTTAGGAAAGAAAGTCTGGTGGTGTGTTTAGCCATTTTACTATTTTCATCTCAGTTGCTTTCACTCTTTCAAATGTCATCTGAAATGTTAGAAAACCCTTCTATTAAAATTTCTATTTTTACTGGTTAGAAAACCTGTTGTGGGATGGGCTTAAATAGAAGTCATGCTTCCTGTATAATTTATGAGGATACCAGAGGGAACTGTTTGTCTCATTTTTGTCTAGTACTACATTCTTTTTTGATCTTCCCCTTCCCATATGGTCTTCTGGATCTTTTATTCATAGATTCAAAGCACTAACACAAAATGCTTTTGTCAAAGAATATTTAACATCTTTTAAAATGTGTTCACCTCCAGTACCTATGGAAGTTACTTGAATTGTTGAAAGGGCTATTCTAGTATATCCTGTCCCTTTAATGTTTTTGCTGTGCATCAAATGCATAATTTTCTCTGTAGTAGACTGCTCGTAATATTATTTATATCCTACCTTTTCTGGTATTCATTTTAGATAGCTATTGTAAGCGTCCAGAAATACAGTAGGTAGCGTGAGGGAAAACTGGAACGAAGAACTGAGAAAACAAGGATGAGAACAAAGAGCCAGTAACAATATTACAAGTGTTCACCACAGTAGCTGGTTATACATTGTGACACTTGCTAGCTTGCTAGCAGCCACTGGAAAGCAAGACCACACTTTGCTGCCCCTGTTGCTTATTATTTTTTTAAAGTCTAAAATTGTAAAAGCACATTTCGAGAGCATGACCAGTTTTTTCCAGCTAAAGTATCTTTGGGAGGAAATATATGGGTCAAATGTAAGCCCTTTGACCTTTTCTGTGTTCCATGCAGTATCAGGCCTGCCTTCCTACAGCCGTCTTATTTCATCCTTCTGTTGGTCATGCACATGATTGGGTTTAGAGTGCAGCTGGATCAGCGCAAGTCCGTAACCACTCCAAGACTCGTGTTCTGTTGCTGGTAGATCAGGAGTGGCTGCACCCTGTATGAAGGACATCATTTTTAATTCGAGTGTCTTTTCTTTCCTCTAGCTTCAGTATCACCCTCAGATCATATAAGTAATTTGAAAAAAAAAGATCCTTTACCCTGTCCCATTTGTTATGCCTTGCTTAGTTCAAATTATAGACAGATACCATTTTCAGGGCAATTTAAAACCATAACACATAAAAATAATAATAAACTCCAATTAATGAGCATGTTGTCATGGTTTTATTTTTCCTGACTGCTGAAATTAAATGGTTCTTTTTTAGGATAAAGGAAATCAGTCTCCATTCAATAGAGAATTGCCCAGGGTTTGATTCCATGATATAGAGAACAGAGGTTAGCCTCAGTCCCAAAAAATCATGAATTTGAAGGAAGAACCTTTGTTTTTGTTTAGATTGATTATGAATAAATAATACATAAATTTGGAAGACGCTCTTAAAAATGTAGTTAAATATGAAGGTGTATTGCTAACATGTCATCTATAGGTTAGTGATTTTTTTAAAAACTAGGGGTGATAATGTGGTGAGAAGAGACAACTGTTTGCTTCCAACTTCCTCCTCTGCTTTAACCAGGCAAAACAGTGCACCCTCAGGGAGGCCAACATGTGTGCTTGACTTAACCTAAATAGCTCAGTTGAAGAATGAAGAGCTATCCACACTTGTCTTGGGAAGAATAATCATGATATATTGTTTAATTTTGTCTAACTACTCTAGTTGTTCCCATGCTAGACAGAGATTAAGTCTCTTTAATGTAAAGGGTTTATTTCCTAGTCAATTCTTATCTAATTAAAAGCAAGAGATGAGATCTCTGTTTCCCAAACATAGGAAAAATAAAACTAGTTATAACCTAGCAGTTGCCTATTGGTAGGTGATATGAGTCCTTGGACTATCAGAAGATGGTTTTAGCTTTAGAGAGCCCTTATTTCATCTCAGTCTTTTAGACCAGTTGTCCCCAAGCTTTTTGGCACTAAGGACTAATGTTCCTCTGAGAATCTAATGCCTGATGATCTGAGGTGGAGCTGAGGTGGTGAAGCTAGTGCTGGGGAGTGGCTGCAAATACAGATGAAATTTCTCTTGCTTGCCTGCTACTCATCTGCTGTGCAGTCTGGTTCCAGGGGGTTGGGGACCCATGTTCTAGACCCCACTTCTTACCATTGCTAATTTTGAGTATAAAATGAGTGAAAGGACATTCTCGTTGATGGTCGAGGTGAGGAGATATTTGACCTGCTTACATGATGAACACTTTTAAGACCTGGGCCTTCCACAGGCATTATATTTAAAAAGCGATATTCTCATGCATAAATTCAAGAGCACCCAAGAAAGCTAGAACACAGAATGAGCTTTACCTAGCTCAGAACTCACAAGAAATGAATGAAATATTGTACAAATGCATTAAGAGAAACTGAGCAGAGTTTTAAACATACTAATTAAAAGGGTAAGCAAAGCAATACTAGATAGAAATAAGGCTTAAAATAGGTTATGATGTCATCTCCACATGATAATTGAATATTTAATTTATTTATAATTAATGAAGATATAGAAATTTAAGTGTTCGGTAGAATGGATTACTCAGATGAGGAAATTTGTTTAGAATTTATCTTGTAACACTCCAAGTGGAAACTAAAACTTGAGAATCTTTATTAGTTATTTTACCAGATTCCTGGGGGACAAAATCCTAGGTACAAAATAATAGTGATCTGGAAACTATGGAGCCCTTTTCTAAGTTTCCTGAAGCAGTTTGTTAAAAAAGCACTTTGTAATGCCTAGAACAGGGGTCCCCAACCCCCAGGCCTCAGTTTGGTACCTGTCCTTGGCCTGTTAGGAACTGGGGTGCATAGCAGGAGGTAAGCGACAGGCAAGCAAAGCTTCTTCATCTGTATTTGTAGCCGCTCCCCAGCACTGGCATCACCCCCTTAGCTCCACCTCAGATCATCAGGCATTAGATTCTCATAGGAGCACTGGTCCTTGGTGCCAGAAAGGTTGGGGATCGCTGGCCTAGAGGATAATAAGGTGTTAAATAATTACCATGTGAATTCATTACCAAAAAGTAAAAACCCAGACCTTTCCTTTTAGTTTTTAATTAAGAAATGGACCTTGGAATCAATTAAAAAGTAGAGTTATAAATATTAGAGCAATGGATTACAAAAGTAATTATAATAAACCAATAGAGAATTGCCAGAAGTTTTCACAATGAATTTTGAATCTCGAAAACCTACACATTTGCTAATGGAAGCAATAATTTCAATTAGTAGAATAATAAAGCCCACCAATAACAAATGAAAAAGTTGAAAGGTAATTTTTTAATGAGCAAACCACAAGTTGAAGATAAGACAGTAATGAATTTGTAGAGAAAGAAAAAAATAGTTTGGAATTTATTCAAGCTACTGAGATTTCATTTGGAAACCTGTGGTGGTTCTTGAATTCAAGAGTTAACACGTGCAGAAAAAATATAGAACTTTTGTATGGAACTCACAATTTACAGTCAGAGCTAAAAATAGTAAAATTAATAGGAAACTCAAGAAAAAAGTCAGGACAACAATGTACAAATGCATTTTTAAAGATTTTATAGTAAGATTAATGATTGTATGGTCAGTTAATATTCATTTAATAATTACCTGAGTTTAGTAAAGGAAGAACACCTAAGAATCATTTTTAAAATAGTGTGAAAGAATATGTTGTAATAGTGAAATAAGTAGATCATATAATGCTACTGAGTTGGGGTGGTTTAAGCAACCACATGAAGAAATTGTCATAATAAAAAGGGGGGAAATGTCAGGTTTAAACTCAGCACATGTAGAATAGTATGTTGGTAGTCTCCCAAACTGTCTGACTTCCCATCTCTTTACAATTTTTGAGCTGTGGAAACTGCTACTTACCTTTCTTACTGGAGCCTTCATGTTCAAATTCCTACCTGGGTAGTACCAATACCAGTTTACTTTCTTTTAATAGATGAGTAGTAATAAGTATTACAAGACAATTGTAAGCACTTGGAAGACAAGGACTTTGCCTCGTTTCACTATTATAACCCAGCCTCTAACAATGTGTCACACTCAGTAGATGATCAATAAATATTTGTTGAATGAATACATATAATATGTACAATAAACATCTTTTCTATAAGATATAGAAAGAGCCAAAATAAGCGGGGAGTTTGACTCCTTAGTAGAATGATAGGAACAATTTCTAAAGTTACATAGGATTAGCCTTAAAAAAGAACAACCCAAAGAGTTGAGATCATTTATTTAGCATTCTACTCAATGATGGTTGGATGCAGGTAGAATTAAGGCACAGTCTTTACCCTCAAGAAGGCCATAGTTCAGTAGTGGAAACAGATATGTAAAGAAATAGTGTGATTACAATCATATAAAATTTCCAGAAGTCAAGATGGATCATTGGGCACATTCTTGACACAAAGGAGGAAATGATCAATTTTTATTGAGCTAATTCTTGAAAGATAATTAGGGGTCCCCTGAGAGAATGCTGTGAGAAAGGTACATAATCTAGACAGTCGGACATGCCTGTCCTCTATTCATAAATAAGAGTTTCTAGAATAATTCATTTCAGTGATTCCTCTCCCTTAATATTAAATGAAATTTAATTTGTTATTGGCTATGCTTAATTTTTTGACCTCTTAATAAGGGTTCTATACATACACATTTATGTATGTGTGTGTATAAAATTTCTTAAAACAATGATGTTTTTCAAACTAAAGCAGTAAATTTTAAATGTTCTAAACTCAGGTTAACACCTGATTCTCTTTTCAACAGAAGAATAACTCTTGGATTCTGTCTGAATTTAGTGTGTCTTGTCAGAGAGTAATGACAGTAGCCTGCGTGTACTTTTAATAGAAAGGGCCCCGTCTAGACCTGGGAGAAAGAAAGGGAAATGACGTGATAAAGTTACCATGTGGCACCATCAAATTATTCACTATCCCCTTCCCTACTGTTACCCATGGTGTCCACCAGAGCAGGCCGCTTACATCAGACAGAGTAGATTCAAGGGGAAATTGGATACAGACAATTAAATAGACAATTTTTCAAAAATATTCCTGTTATTAAGTGATACAAAGCAAAGATAAACTTTATTAGAGTGTTCAATCATGGGTATCTAACATATATATATATATTAGTACCTACATTTGCTATGCTATTCTGGAATTTGTGTAATTCTGAAAGAGTTTATGGGCTCTGTTTCTACATGTTCTATTCCAAAAATAGCAGGGAACGTGAAGCAACATGGTGTGTGAGAGAACTGCAAGTAATTAGAAGTGCCTAGAATGTGGGTTTGTGTGGAAAAGGGCAAACTGGAAGGAACCAGGTGGCAGAGGGCCTTCTGTGCCATGCTAAGATATCTGAATCTGTGCCACACTAAAATATTTGAAATTTATCCTCTATGGATCTGCTGTGCATTGGCATCAGGAGAACAGTGTCATATTGGAGTGTTTGAAAAATCACTGTAGCAGCAGCAGCATGGAAGAGAGATTGAAAGGGTGAGAAATCAGAGCCAGGAAGACAAGTTAGGAGGGAGACTAAAAGAATGATCCAGCTTACAGATGAGAGAATGAAGGCCCAAACTCTGTCCATGATGGTAGGGATGAATTCAAAAGTATGTTTGGAGTGACAGCCATGTGCAGATACTATCTTAGGTTCTGGAGGTACATTTGCGAACAAGGCAGACTTTACTGTCCTCATGGAGCTTACACAGTAGTGTGTGGGGAGAGGGGGTGGTACAATAAAATGACTTTATGTTCTTCAATGTGAGTGACTAGGAAGTAACAAATAAGATTTAGTCTGAGGAAAAAGTTTCAGTGTGTTGAATATGAAAGGTGTTAAGTCTAGTATGCACTTGGAAATACAGGTCTAGAGTTAAGGAGTGAGGCTTTGGCTCTTTTCAGAGGATGTTTTTATATTTGCTTTCAGTCATAGTACTTAGTTTTATGACAGTAGCAGTCAGGACTTTTAGTTGCAAATAGCATCCTCTCTGGTGTGCAAAAGCAGAAAAGGAACTTATTAACAGCTTTTGGGTCTCAATCTCTAAGAAGGCCAGAGACCCAGATTCTGAGTAGGGGTATCCAGGAACCCAGTGATTAATAATCACTGCCACTGCAGGGTCCATTGCAGATGTTCCCCACCATACCATTGCCACCCACTCTTGTGGCTGCTTGAGAACCCCAGGGTCGCTGGCCTGCCCTCTGGCTGCAGAGGACTATGAGCAAGCCATCTGACTCACAGGATATACCAAAATAAAGAGGGTTTCAAAGTCATTGCACAGCCCTAAATATCCAACAAGAATATTTTTGTCTACGGCCACGCTACCCTGAACAAGCCCGATTCTGTCTCATCACGGAAGCTAACCAGGGTTGAGCCTGGTTAGTACTTGGATGGGAGACCACTTAGGAAGACCAGGTGCTGTAGGCATAAAAAATAAGGGATTGTAAGCTGACAGGATCCTTGCAATCTGTTAAGTCAACCAAGGGTTGCCTCGCCTAAAAAAATAAAATAAAATAAAGGATATTTTTGCCTCCAATTTATGTCTGAATGCAAAAAAGCATTTAATTTCATAAATGTGTAGAATTTTACAGTGCTTTATTACATATTTGCATGCAGTGTTGTAAAGTCATAGTATCTTCCTTAAAACAAAACTAATACTGTTCACATTAGAATAAATTGCCTTGATTTATTAATTTGCTAATGAACTAGCTTTTAATTGTTCAGCGACACCAGACAGTCCTGAACCTATGAATGGATTTAATTCTAGAAGGCTGTTGATAATTAAGTCATTAGAAAATGTAATGCATCTTCCCACTGAAACAACGTTATAATGGATGATTCAGTTCCTATATTTTAAAATGTGTTTCACATTCCAGTGGAAGCTCCTAGAACACGAGCTACTTGGCATCTTCAGATGAGAAGTGAAGGAAATGAGATAGAGTCATTTGTGGGCACAGTGCCTGTAGACACATTGTAGGCATTCAATAAAAGTTGAGGAAGTGTTTCTAGGAATAGATGGTTAGAGAGAAAGAGGGAAGAGGGAGGGAATAAGCCTATGTTTCTAACATGGAGCTGCCTCTAATTGTTCTAATCAAAGCAGGTTACTAACATTCAGTGACTTAGCACTTCAAAATTGCATGTGTTTGTTATCCAATCCCTGAATTCTAGAGTAGTGAACAATCGAGAATCATTTAAAGTGAGTGATTCAAAAGAAAATAGATTTCTAAAAAACATAATGACCAGTTAATAACAAAATTGTAGGATTAGTGTGAATATAATTGGACTGAATATATGGTCATCAGAATATACCATGGAACTTTTTGCTTATTTTTAATCCTCATATTAGCTTACTTTCCTTTGATTTGTATCTTTTACCTAAAATGGAGTACAGAAAAGTAGTATAAACTTAGGCTTTCCATTGCCTTCACCTAGGAATGCCTTATTATATTTCGATGACCAAATAGGTCTTTTCAGCAAAATGCTGTTTGCCTGATTGGTACACATGAGGCTACTGGAATTCCTACCTAGAGTGAAGGAGAATAAGCTGACTTGCTTGAGCAAGGTAATACTGATCATTTATATATACTCAATCTCTCAGAACAATAAAGAATTCAGTATTACTTTTTCACAATTTGTATTGCAGGAACTATATATATTAAGCATCTGCTATATATCATAAAGAGATGAGCGAAAGAGACATGACCCTCACTCAGTCTGAGCAATTAACATGAATTATATTCTGTGATCTATAATTTCAAGAATAAAAAGTCTCGTAAAGGTATTTCATTAAAGTTTATGTAAATTTCAAACTCAAAAGATAGAAGACTTTCATGATATTCCCAAGAAACTTGATGTATTAAGCATTTTTAGATGGCAGTTTGATTTATCATTTATTTTAGTATTAACAGAAAATATTAACATTTTGATAGGAACACAGTTGGATAAATGATATTAACCTCAACGTTTCAAAAACCAATTTCGATGACAGAGTTAAATAACAGAAGAAGATTCAAGAGAAGTTGAAATTCAGTGTAAGGAACCACTTTTAGAGTCATAAGAATGACTCTAAAATAAGAATGCTACCCTCAGGAGCAAGACAAATGTGCTTTTACTGATATTTGACCAAATTTTCATTTTTTCCATCCCTTTAGTCCCTTTTGAAATCAGTTAGGAGTACATCAGATAAAGGAGCATCACTGAAATACTTAAGATTACTATTAAATGATTGACCGCATTCTTTGGGAGCATGCAGCTAATTCAAGGCCCTGGAATGTGAACTGCTGTGCCGCTGATGAAGAAAAGGCAAATCACACACAAAATTGAGGTTCAGGGAGTTCTTACTAAATCTAGAGATTTAACCAGCAAGAGGTTCATTAACCACTTAATGACTTGGGGAAATATCAAGGAATTAACAAGAACCTAAAATCTTAGAACTATAACACTAAAAGGATCATTCTCGTCTTCTGTTCCAAGTCTTTTATTTTACAGTGTTTCCTTAAACCTAAAGTCACATAATTTTTCCTTAAATTTAATAAACGCTCCAAAAATACTTCAATATGTGTTCGGATTTCCAAAAAAAAGTACAGATGTTTAAAAAGAAAAAAATATTTTTAACTGTATCCCATAGAAATAACTGCTTAGCACTTGGTTTTTATTTTTCTAGACTTCTTTCTAGACATATTGTATGTGTGTATGTGTTTAATGCAAAAATGGGATCGCAAGCTGTTTTACCATATAGTACTGTGATGGGAAGCCCAGATTCTGGAATCACACCATCCTGGGTTTGAATCCCAGCTCTTCTAGTTACTAACGTAAGACTTTGGCCAGTTTCTTTATCTGTAAAATAAAGAGAATGTGCCTATTCATAAAGTTGTTTTGAATAATATAAAGGAGATAATACATGTGGAGTACTTAATCAAGCATTTGTATATGCTTAATAATCCAGCCTCTTGTTCCTACCTTCCTATCACGCCATCCCCTTTGCACTATGCTTTTTTGTACTGATTTTTTTGGGGGGCTGGGGGGGTGTTCGAGGAGGCACAGATGTGTTTTTATGTACACAGATATGTTTTTAAATTGATACTCTATAAACCAAGAAGAATATATGGCTAAAGTTTTCTCCTGGCTTGCAAAACCTTATATTGTGGATATAAAGTTTTATGATATGATTTAAATTTATAAGGTAACATTCAATTCAAACTGACCCCATTAACTTTTGTGTATACCATATTATCTAGGGGTTCTTTCGAAGATAAGTAAAATGAATGAAGTTCTTAACAGACTTTTTGGTTCTTTTTTAATGTGTATGTTGTTTTAATGTATATGTGATTTGCATACTACCAGGAAAAGCAGCATAGTACATCATATAAGTACAATGAATATCATACGTGTTCATTGTACAAATAGAGTTTTGTCTCAAATTAATGCAGAGGCTAAATAATTGACTCACAAGACTAATTTTAAATTTTGTTTGAGGTTTTTATACTTTGTATAATTAAATAATGAAAACGTTTATAGCAAAACAGGTCCATGTTAAATTTTATGACAAAGGAAGTAAATGTTCCTCTTTTTTTTCCTTTTCTCTAGCTCAACTGAAAAGTCATTTCCTTGGAGATCAACAGGTATGAGTTTTATCATATAAAAAAAATCTTTATGTTTTGCACACACACAAAAAAAATCATAGTTTTATAGCCTGCTTTCTGAATTTACTACCTCTTGGTGAAATAAGCCAAGCAGAGCCTTTAACGGTAACAATATTGAGCTATTTTGCTTTGAAGTAGTAGTTCTTAATATTCTTAATTTTTGTAATAGTTGAATAGGTTTATATATGTCAATTGTAAAGAAAGTTAAAGCATTAGACATCAACATTTTTAATACCAACTCAATACCTGAACATTTTCTTTTCTATCATTAGGAAATACAGGGGATGCCCTCACAATGGTTATTGTATAATCTGGGAAAGGTGGCTAACCATTTATATAAATCAAGGTGTTTTCTTTCACATTCTTTCTCATACACAGAAGAGTTACCTGAAATGTTCTATGTATCCAGATATAGAATATCTAGTAGCTTCTAATGTAGTCTGGAAGCTTCTTTATCTTTTTACCCTAAATTCACCTCATATAAAGGATGGATTGCATTAAGGAGAGAATTTTTCACTTTCACAAATATTTGATGTCTTCATACTCAGGCTTCATTCATTAAATGTTTATTGAGCAGCCACATCATGGACCCAGCATGTACACATTGCTGGTCAGACAGTGATGGTCACAACACACACGTCCCCCTACTTCCCATAGAGCTTATAACATAAAGGACGATGCCAACAATGTATAAATGCTAGGATAGGCCTTGATGACCAAATACTTTGGCAATTTTTAAACAAGACTTAAATATAGTAAAACTCAGATCACCAAATGCCTAGTATCTGAGTTTACCTGAACCTGGTATCAGGCGTCTGTGTCATTTTATAGCACCTACCAGGCACTCTGCTCTTTTCTAAAGAAGCTATTCCTAAGAACTGTAGTGTTTACTTAAACAACAGATATATAAAAAGCGACTTAACAATGAGACTTACAAACAGCACTTCTTACAGGGAAGACATGCCATGGAATAATATTTGATTAACTGCCAAATAAGTATTATGTGGGAAACATCATTATAAATATACAACCTGCTTCTGAGATAGCTTTGCAGAGAAGATGGACTTGGAGCCTAGGGCTTGACCAGTGGCTATGGAGAGAGCGTTGTCATTGGGCAGCAGAAGAGACAGAAATGTCACATGGGAATATTTAAAACTGTTTTGGGAGATGGTAAGATGTGCGAAGGCTAGATAGCCACATTGGGTCAAATTATAGGTATCTGCAAAAAATCAGGGAATCTGAACTCTCTTGCAGGCCTTGGTGAGCCACTGAAATTCTTTGAACAGAAAGTCATTTGTCTTAAACATTCCTCAGGAGAAATAGCAGAGCTGTGAACTGTTAAAAAGTGATTATAAAAGCTCAAGAAAAATACTAAGCACACAATAGTCCATTTGGTACTTGACTATGGCAAAAATTTATTTAATATAATATTCTTCTGTAAATTCACCTTTATGTCATTAATTTATTCCCAAACATTTCTTGAGAACCTTTAGCAGTTGTCTAACACATAGTTGTCAATGTTTAAAACAAGTATCCTTGCCCTCTTAAATGCTTCAGGTCTAGTGAAGATCTATAACTCTGTACACTTGAAATTGGGAGAGCGGGGGATGCTATAAAGGAAAACTACAACTATATATTATATTTATCCATACTTTTAGATATTTAGTTTCTAATTTTTAATTCCATAACATTTTGGTAAACATCCCTGTATATAAAATTATATCTGCACCTTTGATTTACCTCAAATTAGATTTTTCAGAAGAAAATTAAAGTATGTGAACATTTTTAAGGCTCTTGATATGCATAATCAAGTTGCTTTCCTGAAAAGATTATATTAATTCTCCCTCCTCCCTTAAGGCATATGAGGTTGATCGTCTCATATAGCCTCATTAGTATCATCATTTATATTTCTAACTATTTATGAAAATATTAAAATATCTTCTATATTGCACCTTTCTATTGGAGGGTTAGTTTTTGATAGGTGAGACTTCTTTGTAGCTTAAGAATGATAGCTGTATCACTCGGGGTTCTTTCGGGAAAACTGAAGCCATGCCAAGTAGTTCAATGTGAGGGATTTGAGACAGGGAAGTTATAGTTAAGAAAGTGTGGTTTGGAAGATTTGGAGAAATCAAACAGCATGATGAAGCAACCAAGAGATTAATCAGACCATGCAGCTGCTGCCATTTCTAGGATTTCTGGGATAAAAGGCTAGGTGGTTTTGTCACCAAACTGGAGCAGTGGTGGGAGGTGGGGCAGGGGGAGTTTTCCAGCATTATCTGGAACCACAAAGGAAGAGATACAGCCATGCCAGAAATGCTGCCTAAAGTAGAGCTGGAGAAACATCCTGGCTTCTCTTTGTAGTTCTCCTAACCCACACCATCTGTCCTAGCTGACCTGAGCTGGAGTGAACAGCTGTAGATTTTTAACTACCAAAAGCCAGGGAGGCACAGTGTATAATTGTGTTGATTTACATATAGAGAGAATGACCTTAGATTATGAAGATACATGATAGGGAATGAAATATCTGGGCACTTGGCATCCTCTCTGCCTCCCTTCCCTTCCAATACATTTATTTACCCAGCTCCAGTCATTTGACCACCATCTTTATGATTTACTAATGCATTAAATATAGATACATAATGTAGTAATATTCTATATATACATTTGAAAAATAGCTTCCCAAATACTTTAGAGAAGTATTAGGGAAATACAACTCTAGTAATTCATCTGTCCTCACCACAGCCATGTAGTTCACCTAATAACTGTGCTTCATCCCTTACTTTTGTCAGTATACTCTTGCCCAAACTTGTATTCACACCTGGGAAGTGTTAAATTTACTTATCCTTTATTCTTTTGTGGGGAGGGGAAGTGTATTAACCTTCAAACACAGCAATCACAACTGATATTTATTACACTTACGTTTTTTCAACTATCACTGGTTTCTTGTTATTGTTCTTACTTGTTATTGTTATTTGTATGTTTTTATAGATTTGCCTACTTTTCAGCCGTACATATGATAGTTAATTTGTAACCATGGCAATAAGCTATAATGATAAGGGTAGAAAATTGAAATTTGATGGTATGAATAAAAGAGTAAAATCTGATTTGCTTCATGTTTCTTTTTCTAAGTAGTTATAGATGCCCTTTAGAAGTTTGATAGTAAGTAAATAATGGGATAAAATGACAGTTTTGCTGCTACTTTTATTGTAAAGTTTAACTGTTGTCTTCTCATTACCACTTTGCATGCAGAGATACTGAATGTAATATGAAAATCATCTCCTTTTTAGATTTTGGCAGTCCTACTCAGAATGAGGCAGGGTGGTTTAAATATTTTTAAAAAGTATTTAAAAGGTCTTTGGCTAGGTCTTGACAAAAGAAAAAGTCTTTATTCAATTTTCTTGGTTTCCTAAATAAGAGAGGATTACACAAAAGGTCTTAGGATTGAAGGCCTGTTATTGTTCGTATTTCTTTGATGTTTTGCACATTTACTTGCAAACAATTTCTCTACCTTTTTTATTACAAATTTGACTTGAAAATCTTAGCACTTTAAAAGCTTTTCAGCGGTAAGATGAATTGTTAGGGTGGTGATTTAATCACTATCTGGGAGAGGCCCTTCCTACTCGGGTGTTTTCAGGATGTTACATTCTGTTAAAATGGCCAGAAACTGAGACCCGCTGTTGAATTTTGTTTATAAATAGCTAGCTTCTTGCAGAGTCATTTTCTCAGAAAGGGCTCAGGATGCCCTAGGCAGAAAAGATTTTCATTTCTTTCTGACTCAGTTCAGGTGAATCAGCTTGCTTTTTTCTGGTTGGTTGGTTGGTTGGTTGGTTGGTTGGTGTTTAACCTATAGAAGGGATAGTAAGCTGTTTGAAAGTAAAAAGCCAACTCTTTTTGAGTTTGGATACTCAAAGAGATAGCTTCCCAAAGCTTAGGGAAGAACTGCCCATTTTACAAAACATTTTTATTTTCCCAGGCTGATTGGGAAGGACGCTTAAGGAGAAGCTTCCCTAGAAGTAATAAAGTTTTATGATGCTTTTATTCTCTATTGTTACCTTGCTGTCCAGTGGCCCTCTCTCTTCATTATTCTGTATTTTCTAGGTTATCAGTATTACATGTGTACTATCTGAAAACATAAATACACCTCTTTTTGTATTTTTATGAAGAGGAGAGCTTATTTTCTGTTTTGGCTTTTCCTTAGTTTTGCATTTTTTTAAAACCTTACATTTTTATGTATTTTATATATTTTCTGCTAAAAAGAGATGAAGAAGGAATGTTGTCTTAGTGTTCCTTTCTTTTTCCTCCTATATTACTGTGACATTTTTCCATATCCATGTCTTCATATATCTTAACAATTTATATATTTGTAAAATCTCTTATGATATACCAAAGTTTGAGGTGGCTTTTAAGAACACTTATAATAAAATAGAAAACTAAACACCAGAAACACAGAAAATATATATCAGAATAATAGGTCCTGAGGAAAATGAGAATAGATATGTGCACATATAATTATACTTTTCCATGATGGAAAAAATTGTGCAGAATATCTTTCAAAGAAAAAAAAATCCTTGGAATAATTACCTCTCCTTTAAGAAAAAGCACACCAATTCATTCATAAAAATAACCATACTCAGTATATGCTACCCACCAGATAGAAGCTGTCGAAGCCAAAAATTGAGTCCTTTTGTCAACATCATCATTGGTTGTTGCTTAAAACCTCCAGCTACATCCTGTAAAGTGAATTTTGCCACTAATCACAACTTCACGGTTTTTCTGTTCCAGGAAAAAAAATCGCAAGTCTAAGCAGTTGCCAGCTTTAGTACTTATGTGTAAAATGAGGGGAGAAGAGCGGCATAGGCCTAAGAATTTATGCTCCCTCTCTCTCCCCCTCCTTGTAGCCGAGGAGGAGCAGCCTGCAGAGCTGGAGTGCACTGTCTGTTCCCACCAGGCCAGAGAGTCAGGCTCACTTTCACTTGAAAGATGTCTTCAAGAAATAGTTGCAGGAGCAGGAATTAATGTATCTTAAGTAAGTGATTGGGAATTATTGCTCATGGATAAGAAATCAGAGATACCAAAAGATGGGAGTCTCTAGTAAAGCAACAAGTTAGCAGAAGACACAGGAGCATAAAAATGGAGAAATTTCTGACCTGGGAGGCATTAAAGGATTAATAGACTTGGTTGGGTCTTTTACAATATAATGAGTAGGAGAGAAAATATTTAAAATTCCATGCATTTAGGATATTTGATGTTTGATAATAAATATGAAAGGGAAAGAAAAATTGTAGTAAAATAATCATGTCAGTTTAAAATTTCTAACTTCACGATGCCATATTTGTTTATTGTGAAATATGTATTGAAGTGCCATAATTTTAACATAAGTCATGATTCTGTGGTATATACTGACATTAATAATTAACATATACTAGTACTATATATAGGTTTTGCATTTTTTTGTTTATTTAAATTGTGTTTCTGAAATGTATGGATGCAAATTTCTTCCACCGGGGTGGGTTTAAAAAAAAAAAAACATAAATATTGAAGATAACTGATAAATGAGAGGCTAGCCCTAAGTCAATTTATTTTTCTTTTTTCTTCCATGTGCAACAAGTAATTTACAACAAAAAAACATTAGCACATCATAAGACTCCAACATAAATGGGAACATGTTATGCCTCAGTAGAAATGTACTGAATTTATAAAGAGGTACAATAGGAAGTTAGACATGTTTATAAATAGACTTAAATTATCAATCATGTGTAAAGGACTATTATTGAGGGTTTTGGATGGTAAGATTTATTATGCTTATAAATTGTACAAATGACAAAATTTTTATCATCTGTTACTTCTCGTTTCTCTTCAGAATACCAGGAGGAATACAAATTTCTGTTAAAACAAGCCTTAGAGTTCAAATTTTTCCTCCCTTATATTTTAGGCCTTTTTTACCCACATAGTCGTGATAGTCTCCTTACCACAATTGCAATGCTGTAACCTCCTGATGATCACTATAAAGGTTTTCTTAACTTTCTGTTTTATTACAAAAGTAAGGCATAACTAAAAAAAAAAAAAAAGTCAAATTTATGAAAAGATTAAATTTGCCTTCATTTCCACATCTCTCCATTCAGGTCCATTGCCCCATACAACTTGCTCTTCTCCCCTCCCCCTCCAACCCCCCACCCCCGCCACACACACACATGCAGGTGCGTGAGTAATGTATGAAGAAAATCTGGACTAAAACACAGACTAGTTTGTGGGGGTAGGAGTGTAAATATCCATACACATTTGGGTTTGTTTTGTTTTGTTTTTAAGACAATGAAGATATATTAAACATTGTTTTATGGCTCAGTTTTTTCCCCTTAACAACACAGTAAAACCATGCTTGTGTTTATATTGTCAATATATAATGATCTGCGTCCTTTTTAATGGCTGAGTGTCTTTTGTTTAGAAAACATGTAACCAGTTCCTTATTAGTGAACATTTTGGTTTTTTTCCGATTTTCACTTTGACAGTAGTAAAAATTTTTTCTGTATTTCTGAGTGTCTCTATTTATTACATTTTTATTTGGCAAATAGTGTCAAATTGTTCACCAAAAAGGCTTAACAGTCTGGGATGGGTGACTTTTTCTCTACCCTCTTAGGTTATGTGACCGGGGGCCTGTGCATGTAACAGACAATAGACAGATTAGTAGAAGAAAAAAAAATCTAAAGTATTAATATGCATATGGACGCTTACAAAAGTAGTTCCCTAAATGGCTAAAGTTGGAGGCTAATGTAACCGGGGAGAAAAGGCTTCTATGGGTAAGAACAAATGGGTTTCTAGGGAACAAACTGGAGATAAGAAAGTTTGTAATAATGTTTGTTTATGCAGGTGGTCTTCTCCATGAGTTGTTTTTTGGTTCGTTTTTTTTTCCCCCCCTCATGCCATAAAACTCCCCAGAATAACACGGCAGCCTCACTCCCACAAGTTTCTGCTTGTAGTGAAATAATGGAAGCTCCAGAAAGGCTTCTTTCTGCATCTGTTGAATCTCAAATGTTTTTAGTTTAAAATAATATTCATGCCAACTCTCTCAGGGTCTGAATGGGTCCCTACAAATATATATTCCTACCTATACCTATTTATTCCCAATAATGTTACCAGAGTATAGGAGTGTAAGTCTTCATGAATATTTTAAATTTTAATAAGTTATTAGGCTTTATGGACAGATTAAACAGTGAAGTTACTTAAAGAAATAATTGTTAAGTATTCATTAAATCAGAACATTACATGGAGACTTCAGCCTTGCAGTGATTCTATTATTTGATTAGTTCTTATGGAAATTGGAAATCAGCCTGATTTTGAAATTTAATGAAATTGTCATTTTCCTATCAGTTCTGCCTTTTTCTCATTTATATATGGCTCAAAATGATCAGATACATTTTTCTGTCAACAAAAATGCAAAAACCACTCCCAAAATAAGCAAAACACAAACTTTTTTTTCCACCATTGAAGGTAATTCAGGTACAAACATCTCACTTCAGAGGTTCCCAAACCTTCCTACAACATTGGAATCACCTGTGGAGCTAATAAATCTTCACACCTCCCCCTACACAATTAAATACAAAAGTCTGGGACCTGAACCAGGCATCGGTAGTCGTTAATGATCCCTAGGTCATTCTGCTCTACAGTTTGAATACCACTGCCTTACTAATAATTAATTTAATTGCAGGTAGTTAAAGAGAAGAATTAAGAGTTTATTTTGCCTGTCTTATACAGATTGTATTTCAAGACAACCAAATAACCCTAGCCATTACTAACTAACTAAAGATTTCTAAAATATGCCCAAAGAATTCCTGCTGATAAACGTAGAAAGAACAATAAAATTAGATGAAATTAGAAAAATCACATTTGCATACCCTAATGAAATAATTGATTCCAGCAAAGATTGTCAAAGTATGCAAAAACTTCTATATTCTCACTTCTAGCTGCACATTACAATCACCTTGGGAGTTTTTAAAAATATTCAGACAACTTAGGTTAACCAATTGGAATCTCTGGACATGGGACTCAGTCAGCCGTAATTTCTAAACCCCCTGCACAAGGTGATTGCGGTGTGCAACTAAGTTTGAGAGCCATTGCTTGAGGAGAAAGGTTGATAATGAACTTAAAAAGAGAAAGAGCAGGCTGCCCACTTGAATTGGCTGCTTGATCTTAGCACCTATAAAAGTTATGATATGACATGATGTGAGGTACACAGCACCATCCATAAAGTATTCTAACCACAAAAGTTTGGCCTGAAAGCTTTCAGCTCTAACTTTCTGCATATAAGAAATATTAAGTTTAGATGAGGAACTCATCCAACAAATTCACAATGTAGAGCATCCTGTGAGTTATTGTTATGGTTTCCTTGTAAGTCAAGAAAATGAAAATGAGGGATGGGAGCTTCTTTTTAGGTTTGAGGGACTTAAGTAACAATCACTTTCAAACAGTCGTTGAACCTTATTTTAGCCTGACTAGTGCAAGCTAACTGAAGAAAGACATTTTTGAGACATCAGGAAAATTTGAATATGAACTCATTTTATAGCATTATGGAATAATTGTAGTTTCATGAAGTCCTTGTTTTATAGAGCTACAGATGGAAGTATTTAGAGTTGAAATGATCTGATGTGAGGGATCTGCTTTAAAATTCTGTAGCAGAAGAGAAAAAGATAAATAGAGCATCAAAAGTGTTGCATAATGTAATAATTACAACTGGGAAGTGGTTAATTTTACTTTTCTCTCTACTTTTATATATATTTGAAAACTTTAATTTTAAAAAATTTAAGTACAAGTTCTTTAAACAAAAGGTTCAGAATATTAGGGTCAAAATAGTACATCAGAGGGACATACGTTAAAGCCGGCAAACTGTACTCTGAAGTTTACCCCTAACATAAAATGAGACCAACTATGAGTTTCCCACTTGTGGATGTTATTTAATTTGTGTTTCAACATAGTTTGGATTTTGTTTAATGAATCCTTCTAAAGCAAAACTACCTGTAATGTGCTGGGCATCAGCCTTTCTGGTAGTTTAGAACTCTATTATTTATTACTATGTTGTGCATGGATGACAGCCACGAAATAAGGATATTAGCATCTCGCTTTAGCAAACATCTATGTGAATGTTCCTAAGCCATATATGTGTGATGTATCAACACATCCCCTAAAAGCTTAAATGAGTTAGTACTTTCTGTAAAAATCAAATATCCAGTTTTGGCTTTTAACATTTTATGTTTAATACAGACATGCCAAATAAATATTTAAATTTTCTCATGCTTTCAGTGTTATGTAAAGAAATATTCTGTTAACTATCTAAAGTAGAAACTGTCAAGTCGAGAAGCTCCTCTTTTTACATGACCACCTTCTCAACACACAGCCACGCTTCCTCAGTTTACAGTTATTGCTTTGGGAAACATCAGAAAGGCTACCAACAATGACTCCATATTTCATTCTTACGGTAAAATTAGTCTGCATTTAGCTTCATCTCAATAATCTTTACCAAAAAAGAAAATCCAGTAGAAAAGTATAGAAAAACCTAGTTTCAGAAGAGCCATTTCATCTTTTGATGGTGAATACGTACAGGGTTTTTTTAGGAAGGTTTTTTTTTGTTGTTTTTGTTTTTTTTTCCTTTAACAGAAGGTACCTGTCTTGTATCTCCCACAATCAAATATCCCCATTTCTATATTTGGTAGCATATTTTTCCTAAAAGGAATAAAATGTGCTTTGAAAAAATATTTTAGAGCAATTTTTGAGCACTTATTTTCCATAGACTACTGACTTTTTACATGACAGTGAATCCCTTATTCTTTTTTCTGCTGTCTCTATTGGAAATGAGAGTTCCGTGACCTTTCATGAACAACTACCTGTTAAACTCAGTGTTGTATACTTTACATCTGTGATCCATTTACTTCCTTCTTTATATTTTTAAACTTGTTTTTCTAGTTTTCTAGTTTTCCTCTTACAGACATAGAGTATACCTGTATTTTAATTAGTACCCAGACTAAAAATATTTAATAAAAACTCATCTTAATATGACTATTTGTTCCTATTTTCTGAAAATTATTTTTTATCATTTTGTATCCCTGAACAGAGTTCAGGAATTTTAAAATATTTATGACCAGGAGATCTTTCTGATCATACACTAAAACTACAAAAAAAAAGTGTAAAACTAAAACACTTTATACCAATTTTTACAGACACAAAGTTTGTTTAAACTGTGAAACTGAATCCAGCTTTTCCAGTGGATTTCAAGGCAAATTAGTTGATGTTTAGAGGAAGATTTAAAGTGAACTAGAAGATGCTTCATTAATTTTCTTTTCCAAGATTTTTCACACAACGTTTTCTTGATGAATAAAATTTTTAGAGCCGATGTCTCAATTTTTAGAAGGTAGTATAAGCATATGTAAAACCCAAGAACCTAGATATACTTAAGAGCAAACCAGACTAGGAATAGTTTCAGGAAACATGGTTTTCTGCCTGTTCTCATAAGTCTTTACTTCTATTAAAACCCAACTTTTAAAGGATATCATATGTATATAGTAGTTTATATCCGAGTCAGCCAACTCCAAGTATTTGTAATATTCTTAAAATATGATCAATGTCCATCTGTATCTTCTGTGGACCAAAGAGATGTTCTTATGCTTTATGTTTCCATTACCCTGTTTACATTTTCACTCTGAAGCAACGTTTCCCAATGATCTCATTCCCTGCAATAATAAAATTATCTGCTGTAGAAATGAATCTTAAACATCAGAGAAATTACTGAAGAGAAGTTTTTGGGGACCACCTTCCAGGTCTTGATTTTACCCACGGTACAAACCTCCATCATTTTATATAGCATAAACAGTAAGACACGTAGATTAACAAAGCAAGAAGTATTCTGATAATTTTAATTTATTGGAGAGAGGCCTTAGACTTTTTACTGAATATATTTTTTATGCATACTTGATATATATTTGGGAGGCACATCATAGAAAAGATAAAATAATTCACTTTGTAGTTCATCTTTTACTATGAGCTTAATGGGCTAGATAATATACCAAATTTTTATAGCCCTACAGCATTATTGTCCTTTATCCAATAATATATTTTTAGTTGTAACCTTCTACTTTTTCTAATTAATTGCCTTTTTTTTTTTTTTTTTGCAATATTGACGCATTCGGATGAGATGTAATAGGCAAGAAGGACCATGCTTCCAATAATCTCCCTATCTTAAACACAGAGTTTATTTTATTCTACCTTGAAGTTTGTTCAAGTTCTATATTTTTAGACATGCATTTTCTTAGAAGATGCTAATTTGGTGTTTGAAAATGCCCCATAGTGTATAATTCTTGTGTGCCAGAAAACATGTTTGTAATTTTTTTTTTTAAGTAATGTTTTCTTCAGTACATAGATTAAAGAAGTAGCATCCACATTTTGTCATTTTTACTCATAAAAATGTTTCTCAGTTTTGTTCTGATTGTGCTATATTATAACATGCCAACTATTTAATGATAGTTAACGGCATTGACCGTGAGATGATGAACCCCATCCTATCTGTGGTTTCTCTGGTAAATTTGACTAGTGTCTTCTTCCATTCTATATAGCAGATGTTTTTAAAAGACATTCATTTTAAAGATTGCAAAAACAATGCATCATTAATAACTGTGAACCTTACCATACACAATCACTGATGAATAAGGTTAAAGTAGCACTTTATTCAGTAATTAGGAAATGGGTCTTCTGTTTACCTGAGGTATAGTGACTGTGTATACATAAATTTATGTGTGTATAGAACTTGTGAATTAGAGATTTTCAAAGAAACAGTTAATAATAGTGAAACTATTTTGAAGACAATTTAACTTACTTTTAATGGTGCAAAAGAGACTTCGGTATCTTTTTGTCTTTGTCAATATACATTATCATTGAGCTCCACTATAGAAAAATGACTGAAAACCTTATTCATGTTATAGAATTTGGTTGTTTTATAGTTTATATTAAATAAATCTCATATCAACTTTTTAAAACTTTAACTTTTATATTTACTCATGGATAAAGCACAAAATCTATAGCCTGTTCTCTAAACCTAGCTCTTTAGATCTTCAAATGGGATTTCAAGGACATGAGAATTTATTATTTTATTGTCTTTGTTAGCGATCTCAATGTCTTTTTCTATATTCTATTTTCAGAGGCATCACATTTAAAAATATAAGAAGCACATAGTAACATTTAGAGGGTACATGGTTATATTACTTTGGGGGTAATTTTGTTTGTTTTTGTATTTTTTATGATACTAATTCTGTTAAGTTTTATTATTAAGGTAACCAGTATAGAATCATGTATATCACAATTTGTGATTACTCTGTTTACAATTATTTTAAATAGCTTCTCTTAAGGAAGAGTTTAAATGAGCACAATTGCTTGTCACATGGTTTGTGAGAAAATATTCCATTGGATAAAGAGACACAATTACTGAGGTATAGATGTGCCTCTTTCTGTTTTCTTATTTAAATAATAGCTCACAGTAGTTTGTTTTTTGGTTTTTGTTTTGTTTTGTTTTGTTTTGTTTTAAAGGTGAAGGCACACACAGAACTCTAATGGTTTTTGTTTCCATGGTGATAATTTTTCAGATCTTGACACTGCATGCCACCTAGTGTTTCCAAGCCAAAAGCTTTGATGTGTTGGTGTCTCAGATTTTACCTTGTACTAAAGCTGAAGCTAAGAACTAACTAAACATCTTTTTCTTGGAAAAAAAAAAATACAATTTTTTATGTATGAGCATTCTTAAAGCTACCACAGTGATACTTCTTTATCTATAGTTTGTTGCCATTTCATATTTGATTTTCCAGTGTTTCATTCCTGTATGAAACAAAAATGCACTGCTGCATAGCTCTGTTTGCAGGCCATCTCTTATATAGCTGTTTCCAGGTACTCCAGTTCCCTGTAAAAGTCTTCTAGCCTAGCAAACTGTGTATTTTACTTACTCTTTAATAAAACTCCTTCAAGAATTGCTGTATAAGAATGTTTAGAACTCTGGAAACTCCTACTAGAAGATTTACAAATGAGGCAGATTACTCTCCAGTATGATCAGTTTGATAGAGACCTAAATCATGTCTCAGCATGTACAGGGAAACCATAGAACATCTGTAATCTTTACTGAAATTTCAGACTTAGGAATTCAGAATTGTCATAGACTTCTGCCGCCTACAGGTATATTGTCAAATGGTAAATCAGGAGACAGGTTGTTAAAAACCTATATTAAGAATGTTAGCAAATCTTTCTGGAGGCTAGGAAACAAAACCTTGGATTGAATTTGACATCAAGTTAAAATGTAGTGGGATTTCCCAGTTCTCTCATAAACCTTGTATTCAGTTTCCAAACTAGCTTGATCAGCACTAGCTAAAAGTTTTACTTCCCTTCACGTGGACAGACTTTATTGAACACAGTAAAGTAAACCCACAGCACAATGCCAGGTATGAATCAGTACTCAATAAAGAGAAGCTGCCATTCTTAATGGGAATTTGTCCAACAAATTTTTACTGGACACCTACTGAGTGCTATGCACGTGTCCTAGACACTGAGGAGCTACTGTAAACAAACCAGAAAGAAGTCCCTGCCTGCATTGAGCTTATATTCTACTGGGGAGAGAGAATTAAAAGTGCTATAAAGAATGGATAAGCTGGCCTCCTGTGATAAGTGGATACTGCTTAGATCTTACTTCCTTTATGAAATTTTTCCTAAGCTCCTTTCCCCCAGATAGTGTTGTTCATTCATATTCTCTCTCCCTCTTAATCTCTCTCTACACACACACACACACACACACACTGTCTTTTCTCATAGCTATATTTCTAAGGCCTAACGTATAGTAAGGCCTTAAATAATTAAAGGAAAAAAGTCAGAAAGGAAAAATAAATGAAGACACTGAAATCCTATTAGGCTTGAGTGTTGAACTCAGAATGTGATATAGACTTAATTTAAATCTTTGAAGAGAGAATGAAGCAGCATTTCTGAAAAAAATGTTTGTTAGCAACCTAAGGGATAAATTTGAAGAAAGACTTTTGAAGATAATCAGAACATGGGCAAATATATTTTGAGGACACTAGAGAAAAGAAGACATATTTGAATGAAATTGGGAAAAAGCAGTATAATCTATATCACTTAAATTTACAGCATAAAAAAACTAGTTGGAATAGGAGAAAAGAAGATAAATTGTTTTGTCTTTAAGTTCAAGATGCAAAGTGGTACGTTTGACAATACAAGATAATGGGAGAGAGATTTGGCTAGAAGAATCAATGATCAGGTTAGATTTGTCTGTGTTCATGTAGAAAGAAAGACTGAAAAATTAAAAAACAAATGGATAAGAAATTAAAGTTTCCTTTATTGACAACTCTGAAAACTCTACAGAATTCCACTGATTTTAGATAGAAATTAATATGGCATGAAAAGTTAGACCTTCCTTCAGAAGTTTCGTCATCTTCCTCGATAATATGAACACCATGCAAATTTTCATTTCAAAAGTCTGAAGTGTAGAAGATCTTTTTAAATACATGGCCACCATTCTCACTCAGAGTCTGTTAATCTTCTTGGAAGAAGTCACCTGAGATGTGAGTAATCATGATGAACAACATGAAATTTAGCAAAATATATTAATAAACTGAGTATATGGAACACTTTCTTACAGAAAAGAGTCAAAATGATAGATGAAAACAGTCTTATATTAATATATAGATTATAACATGTTACACAGGCTGATTTGACTCCTGAAACTTTTTTTTTTTTTTTTTAGCAATTTTTTTGTAATACTATCCTTAGAGGCTGACCAAACTTAATCTTCTTACAGATGTGCCAAATACCGGTGTAAACAAACCTAGAGTTTCTGACACTGTCCATCCCAACAACTATCTCATCAGGACAGAGCCAGAGCAAGGCACCCTCTATTCACCAGAACAGACATCTCTCCATGAAAGTGAGGGTCTGTTGTATTATCTTTTAAGTACTAGATTTGCTTTTAATATTTTATTTTTGATAATGAGCACGAGAAGTGTAAAGTAAAGATATTTTCCTGCCGGTTTCATTCCTACAGGATCATTGGGTAACTCAAGAAGTTCAACGCAAATGAATTCCTATTCCGACAGTGGATACCAGGAAGCAGGAAGTTTCCACAACAGCCTAAACTTGAGTAAGGCAGATAATAGACCACAGCATTCATTCATAGGATCAACTAATAACCATTTGGTGAGGAATTCAAGAGCTGAAGGACAAACATTGGTTCAGGTAAACCAAACACATCAATATCCTTGTAAAGAAATACCCTCCTAACTGAATATCTGTTATACATGTTCTTTTAAAAGTAAAACTAATGCATACGATTTTGAATTTATAGAATGGATATAATAGGAAAATCATTTTACACTATGCAAGTCTATGATGTTAAGAAACGTTTAGACATGAAACCTAAAAATGTTCATTTCTAATAGTTAGCTCCTATTAATGAATTCTGATGAAGTTCAGGCAGAAGAAGAATTCACTGAAAAGCAACAAGTTTGGCATGAGAGGAGGAGTCCAGGGGAGTGTGAGAGCCCTGGGTGGAATGTTGTAGTCCCTGAGGGGTTATGATTTCCTACGTTTACTAGAGCCAAAATATGCTGTAGAGTCCCAGAGGGCAGAGCACTATTCCCACACCTGCAGAAAACAGGACTGGCCTAGTCTAACCAAAGTTTTTGCCTTCATCATTGGAATGGTTCCCTGAAAATACATTTCTTTCCTATAGAAATTCATTCCTATAGAAAGTCATCGTATAGAACCATAACAATTCTGTAAAGTTAGAGTTTTCTAACGAGTCAAAAAATAATAATGGTACATATATTTATAAAATTTAGCTCCTCAGTCATTGCCACTTTATTCACACCATTCTACCAGCATATTCCAGAAGTAATCAGTGAGGATAACTATCTGTCCAAGTATCCCAGTGATTTCTTTAGAGCTGAGAAATGGCAAAATGGTCAAAGAAGTTAGGTGAACACTAATCTTATAATGCCATGCAGGAAGCCCTGAAGTTACCACCATGGTGGGCCAGGGTTCCCAGTGCCAAAGGAGAAACACAATACTATTTAGGGGAAATTTTTAAGTAATGAGAAACATTTCTATATGTAAACAAACACAAATATAGTACATCAGTTTTTAAGCTAAAACAGGAAATCTGGTGCCTATAGCAAAGCTACTTCAAGGTGCACCCCCAGTCCTTAGATTATACATTCACTCCTTTGGTGTTAGGAATGCTTTGATGGAACAGTTTGAGAAATTTTAGTGTAAATGCTTGCAGGAGTTCATCAGCTTAGGTGAATTTCTGTGTCAGCAGGTCCAAAGTCACACTTTTGAATAATCATTATCTTAGCTACAGAAATTGCCTTTTTTATTCCCCTGAAAGTGGCCATTACCCCTCCCTCCTTTTATTTTTTTCTTTTTTTTTTTTTTAACTTACGGTAAGTCGATTTTGTTCCTAGAGCTGAAGAATTGAGTTGCAATGGGGTGGGGGACAGCTGCTAAAACTTAATTTGCATGTACTCTGGGAACACATTTTCTAGCTATTTGGGCCAAGTATCATCCATTTTGGTAGTAAAGAGCTCATATGTCAGATATTCTGATTTTATCATTATTAGTAAATCCCAAGCCAGACTTTACTTTTCCTACTGTCTACTCGTTTTTAAACTCCCTTTCTTGCCTTTTTGTTTATTTACAATTCTCTTTCCTCCTCCTATCTTCTCCTCTTTGTCCCTGTTGCCTTTCTAAAATTGTTGAGTTTGAACACACATGAGGTCTCAGAGCAGGTGTTTCAGCCAGCCCAGTAGCTTGTGACTCCTGAAGACTAAGTATGCTTCCTCTTACGACATCTAGTAGTGTATAAAGCATTCATCTTATCCCTTTTTCTTCTCTTATTGCCCTAACTAAAAGTGAAAGGGGGTTGATGGCAACTGTGTTCCAGCAGCCACTAAGGAGATTCGGAGCAGCCTGGCCCTGGGCTCGTAACCCAGTACCCTAGTGTTTCCCATGCCTGTTCTCCTCAGGCCACTGCCCCAGTTCAACCACCATTCTTCGTTGCTGTATTGTATCAAGAAAGGGATCGGAGACCCAGTGTTTGCAGGAGTCTATAGATTCATACAAGGACCATCCATGGCAGAAATGTTCTTCATTTCTCATTCTGGTCTTTTCCTGCTGACTAGGCTAAGGACCCAGCAGAGATTGGCATTTCTCCTGTGGGAACAGTTTTGGGGATACTTCTATTTGTATCGATTTAAAATCCGCCAGCTAAAGATAAGATCGCATAGTTCAAAGGAGGTGGAAATAAATGGCTGAAATCACTAGAATCCACACTAGAGCTAAAAGAAGAGGCATATTTGGCTATTAGCACCTGTGCAAACAAGCTGTCCTTTGAGAGTAAATTCACAGAGGAGAGCATTGGACCTCAGGCCCTATCCAAATATTCATTTATTCCATAATGAACACATTCCTTTGGTTAATGGGGCCAATCCAGAAAGACTAAACAATTATAGATAGTCCTCTAGCTACATTAGCTTGATGTATTAAAAAAAGATTGTTTTTGTTTTACAGAAATACATTACCTTGGCCAAACTTTGACTCACAGGGAACAAAATACGTACATTGCTCCAGTGACACTTCACACTTGCAATATAACATTTTATGTACTGTGAAAAATGCACAGGCAAGGGGGTAGAAAATGTACAGACAAAAGAAAAAGGAATGTTAATGTTAACTGTCTTCAGGTCTCTCTTACTGGTTGATTTGAGTATTCCAAAAGGGGAGAGGTAGAGATTAAGCTACCAAAAAAGATGTAGAATAAGAAAAACACAATAAGGAAATATTAAGATCCAACTCTAAAGCATAACAAGAAAAAGAATCTTATATGCCTAAAATAATCACGTTATAGCAGGCTATGTGCATTTTTTTTCTGTAATGACAATGGACACAAAACCCTGGATAAACCCATTCTCTTTTTTCCCCCCTTTCATCAGCCATCAGTAGCCAATCGGGCCATGAGAAGAGTTAGTTCAGTTCCATCTAGAGCACAGTCTCCTTCTTATGTTATCAGCACAGGCGTGTCTCCTTCAAGGGGGTCACTGAGAACTTCTCTGGGTACTGGATTTGGCTCTCCGTCAGTGACCGACTCCCGACCACTGAACCCCAGTGCATATTCCTCCACCACATTACCTGTTCAGCGGGCAGCATCTCCGTACTCTGCACAGAGACCCGCCTCCCCAGCAGCTGTACGTCGGATTGGGTCAGTCACTTCCCGGCAGACTGCCAATCCCAACGGACCAACCCCTCAGTACCAAACTTCTGCCAGAGTGGGGTCCCCACTGACTCTGACAGATGCACAGACTCGAGTAGCTTCCCCATCCCAAGGCCAGGTGGGGTCGTCGTCCCCCAAACGCTCAGGGATGACCGCCGTACCACAGCATCTGGGTCCCTCACTGCAAAGGACTGTTCACGACATGGAACAATTTGGACAGCAGCAGTATGAAATATATGAGAGGATGGTTCCACCTCGACCAGACAGCCTGACAGGTGAGTACAAGGGGACAGCACTCCATAAAGCCCAGTGAGGAACTCGTCATTGCAGCCGTTCTTGAACAAAGCAAAATGTGGAAAAAACTCATGTTTATTTCAAAATTTATACTGCATACTTCAGGCTTACTTATCTTTCAGGGTCTGTAATTCTTAATGCATGAAATTACATACATTTATATCATCAGAACTCCTTTGCAATGATTACATTTTTCCCCTTCACATTGTTAGGTATAAAAGGTACTTTTTTGCATTTTAGAAGAATTGGAATTCTAAGCTGTTTGTTGGTTGCGGTTTTTTTTTTTTTTTTTCTTTAATGAAAGATTTTTCACCAGCTACGCCTCCTCAAATCCATAAGTTATGTAGATGATATCAGAATGTCTGTTTAAATATTTAATTTTTCTAAATGCTTCAATAGTTTAGACTATAATATGGATTTTTCTCATCAACTGCTGTATTTTAGCATCCGAGTGGGAAATGCACAAAACTGATGAACTGCCTTCAAATGCCACTCAAATTAAATCAGAAAGACATCAACCAGGTCCTTGATTTTACAGCCATTCTCTTCAGGGTGTTTTCATGGAGGGTTTCCTACATAATGTATAGACATTGTTCTTTTTATTAAAATGAAATTGATCTTTAACCAGTGTTTAAAATTATATTTTTAGAATAACATACACAGTGGTAAAAAAAAAAATTAAAACTATTCAAGAAAATATGAAATGAGACGTGAAAGCCTCAAGCTCCTCTTTACCCTCACCCAGTCCCATTCACCAGTTTATGTATCTTCCAGAATGTTTGTTTACATGTATAAGTGTATATTATATACATATGTTCACCCATTGTGTTTTCTTTAATGCTGATTGAATTCTATAATATATATTTTGTGTTTTTATTTTTTAATAAATCCGAGAGCTTCACATCCTTCTCAGTAAATTCCTAAGACCTAATTTTTATAGATCTATTATAATTTCTTTAGTCATTCCCTTTTAATGGACATTTAGGTTTTTATTTTTAGCTGTTACAGACAATGTTGCCATATATTTATGCATTTTTATGCCTATATACTGAGATAACTACGGGATCCATTTCTTAAAATAGAATTGCTGCATCAAAATATGTGCGTATTTATTCTTAAATACTGTCAAATTGCCCTCCAGGAAGGTGGCACAGATTTATATTTCCACCAATAGTTTGGGTGTTCCTGTTTTTACTACACCTTAACTAGCACTACATATTGACAGTGTTTCATCTTTGCCAATATGGTAGATAAAAAGCTGTACCTCATTGTTTTAAATGACCTTTGCTGAGTTATGAAGGAGGTTGAAGATTTCATACATTTTCAGCCATTTTATTTCTTTTCTGCAAACCACAAGTTCAGGTCTTTTGTCTATTTTTATAATTTGTTAAAGCTTTTTATATTTGAAATAAATTAGCCCCTTGTAATATACTTACCAAGTATTTTTCCATTTTGTAATTTGCATTTTGACTTTGGTTTTGGTATTTTTTATTCACAGAATTTTTTAAATATTTTTTGTGTAGCAAAATTAATATCCTTATGGCCTCTGGGAAAACTAAAGCCTTTTTGAGATTTTCTAATCGAATAATTTTACATGAAGAATTAATGTGGAACTTGATTTTGAGCTCAAAGAAATTCCTAGTGGAGAAACCACCTCTTTTTCATTCAACCATCATAGGAGTATACTTGGCTTAGATACTGTCTGGCATGCCTCTGAAAAGTATGCAGCAAAGTGCGTTAGGAATCATTTGTGAAATTCTGTGTCCCAAGGAAATCTTAAAAGAAAAATAGTTCTGAAGATTTCTGTATTCTTCCCTGTGTATGTATAGCTGTGCAGTAATTTGTGAAGAGTGAAGTGGAAATTCAGGAAAAGAAGTGAGCACGTAAACACTGTCTTCATGTTATCCCCGAGATGGATGAGCTCCTTTGGTTTAAAAAGTCTGCTTCTTCGACAATACAAGTGAAATTAGACTTTATGTTTCAGGGGGAGCGGGGAGGAATTATACCCAGCCTATCCTAGATTTTTTTTTCCTAGAATACTACAATCCTCAGAAAAAGCAAAGGATTTCCTTAAAAATGTTTCTCATCTGCCTGCCCACTTGTTCTGAATGTGGATTCTATTTTGTGAATTTCCTTTTTCGATTCTTATTTCAGAAAGCAATATCATTTTTTTTTGCTATGATTCTTGATTTCAAAAGATTAATAACCTAATTTATAAGTTTGAAGCAATATCTTATAATAGATTCAGACACTCGGATATTTGCTAATCATAATTTAAATGATACAATGCGTGTATAAATTAACTTCCTACAACAAAAAAATATATCTGCTCTAAAATTTTCACTTCAGCCTAATCATAGCATGTTAAGAAAAGTCTGGAGAATACAAAGAATCTATATTTGGAAGATAAATTTATGTTTATTTCCAGTGTCTTAAATATAAAGGTTTTAAATCACAGAGAACATATCATTGTAATAGATAAACTTATAGATATTTGTGGAATTGCAAATAGAAACTATTGGTTAGATAAATATTAATGTAGAAGATCAGTGTTTTATTTGGAGGGAGTAATAAGGTTATTAAAAGTTAATCTGTGGAAATACTTGTGGAAAAATTATTTCTAATAATTATAGAATGTAATTACTTGTCTTCCAGTTTAAAAAAATACTAAATTATAGTGGGCTTTCTACACATAAACTTTAACTTAATCTATAGAGGCTATGTAATTCTGTAAATTTTTAAGTGTTTATGGGTTTTTTTTTTTCATGCATGAGCAGGTAAACAAAAATAGTAACAGTCACTGTTAACGTTACTTACAAAGATTTCTAATATCACAAAGTGCTTCACTCACTATAATTCTGTCTTTTATTTCCCATTGTAGTCTGTGACATATGGTAATTTCAACTCACTAGTAGTCCTATAACAAGTGAATATTTCCTGGATACTTTTCGTAGTTCTAAGTAAGCTCACTTTGTTACCTTTCCCATGAAATTACAGTAAATGCTTACAAAAGTTTTCATTTTGTATGGATTCCAGGTAAGAAGCCAGCCAAGTCTTTCACTGTGAGAATATAACAATCTAATAATGGTACAGAATGCTTTGTTCTTATTTCACATCATCATGGGATGGTGAGACCACCACAAGTGCTCAGCTTGCCTTTTGCCAAGTGTGAGCGATGTTGAGAGTCTCACAGTGAATCAAGAGTGTTTGTGGTCCTACTGATTGTTGACATAACACCTTGTATTGGTAAGATTACTAAGGACTAGCCACATTTACCTGCCTGCTTTCTGTCACCATTAACAAAAACAATGTCTACACTATTTTGTTCAATATACTCATGGACTCCATGAAATAGAGTTTATAGTCTGCTAAGAAGAATGAGAAATCTGCTAGTGCATAATAAAAAGCTGAAATTCTCAAATGAGAACTGTAGACTAACAATCATAATATGATCTTTAGAATTATAATGGCTTCCATGGACCCCTGATGGGCTAACCTTGCCTTTAATTTTGTTTTCCGAGGGCTCTGTCGAGTTCAAGGTTTCTCACACCACTTCTCATTGACTTGAGGGAGAGCCATGTCCAGTGCTGCGTGTGCATTGACAGAACATTGACCTGGGGTTTCCCCTCAGCCCTACCAGACAGTACCTCTGATGGGGATGAGTCACATTTTCTTTTGGGCTCTTGGTTTCCTTGGTTTTCAAATGAGAAGGTTTGGCTGAATAATCTCCCAATTATAAGATTGTTTAAACTTGTGATCTTTATTTAGCAAGTGGGGAGCCACATGGGTGCAGCTAAAACCCACATGGGTGCATTTAGTTTCTTTGCATGTCACTTTTCTGTCCAGGGTAGATAATATTCATTCATTTTAGAAGTTTTATATATTAACTGTCTTGTTACCCCTCACTAAGCAACATGTAAGTATCACTCACACTCAGGCCCATTTGCCTTTAGTTGTGATATGATTAACTGAGCTACTAGAATGTGAATGATGCTCTCTTTTTGTAATTAGTTACTGTGTTAATGATTTGCAATCTCTTTAAAAGCAAATATATGCCGACTAACTTCAGATGTGTTTGTGCTTTCTCTTGCTCATATTTGGAATGTAACTATAGTTGATATTCTTTCCAAGTGACAGATTTTACTTACCAGTGATAACAAATCACAAACTTCTGCGTGTCATAGTATAGAATGTACTAAATCACTTTTATTAAGAAAATAAAATGTTTGGGTTTGAAATCTACTTTTCCATCACAAGTCTCATGTGTAAACATTAGTTATTAGCAATTTGAATGAAAGAATTTTTCAAATGATTTAATATTCATGTACTAACTTTATACTTTTCCTTCACACTAGAAAGAAGGTAAACAATCTGGTATGTGGGTTCCTATAAAAACAATTTTTTTAAAGAAAAAGGAAAAACACAGTGATATTAATAGTAAAATAATAGTAAAATAATAATATACTTAATAAATGTTGTTAGTTCACTGATTACATTTCAAATTTTGTAGCATACAATTTCATGTTTTCCTATAAAAATTATGGGTAAATTAATTGAGAGACATATTTCAAAACAATTCTTGAACATTAGCCCTTCACTATTATGTGGGTGTTGTCTTTGGTGTTGGAATTTAAAGAGTTGCGGGACATGGTGGACCTTGTCCCCAGAGAGCTGACTATCTACTTGGTAGGGCAAGGCAGTTCTGCAGGGCAAGAAAAGAGATTGGCATGAACCACTGTGTGTATATGTTTTTAACAATGAAAATCATTTGGTGAAAGAAGACATTCTCTGTTTGGTTACCATGATAAAACAGCTTACAGTTGAGGGAATGAATTCAGAGTATCAAATCATTTAATAATTTCTTATTATTTTTTCTTAGAAAATTTACTTTTGCTGCCAAGAGAAAGTTTTATTCTAAAAATGTATATGGTGTCCTTTTCATATCGAGCATTCTTCCTTTGTAAAACTCACTAGGTTTGGTGTTTAGACTTAACATTTGGTCCTCTTGGTTGAGATTATCATTAGGACTTTTAATCTCACCACAATTTTCTCAGTTTCTTAATGATGTAATTTTCCTGCCCCTAGGCTTGCGGAGTTCCTATGCTAGTCAACACAGCCAGCTTGGGCAAGACCTTCGTTCAACTGTGTCTCCAGACTTGCACATCACTCCCATATATGAGGGGAGGACCTATTACAGCCCAGTGTACCGCAGCCCAAACCATGGAACTGTGGAGCTCCAAGGATCACAGACAGCATTGTATCGCACAGGCTCAGGTGAGCATCAGCTCTGTTTAGCTGGTTTCCCAATTTCGTGGGCCACGAGTAGAAGTATTTCATTGGGATCAGTTCCTGGTTAGAATGGAGTCACGTTGTCCCTTTGGTTGTCAGAAAAGCAGCTGTAACAGCAAATGAGCAAACAGTAAAGCAGAACTTCATTTCCTACATGTTCATAGGTGATATATTTTTACCTTAGTTTAATCTGATCGTTGAATATAGTGATTATACTGTTAATTCAAAAATAAATTTATAGAACTATAAATCTGCCTTTGGGTTAGAAGGATATTAGATATAGAAAGAAAAGCCTTTGTTAGAATATTTCTTTGTCATTTTTGTCACCTGGAATGTGTATTTAGAGAAAATCCCTATATAAGTTCCTTGGCTATTTTTGACTTAGCATAAATAAGTAGCCCAAGTGTGTATTTGGTGTTACTCTTTTTTAAATATTGTATTTCCTCTGAATGCTTAAGTATATAATGTGAAATAAATATCTTTATGATGGACTGAATCTGGGACAGATTGCAATAAAAGCATTTATAAAAATAGAGAACTGGTACATCACACCCTTGCACACCCCCATCCTCACGTTTATGCCACACCATAGTGGCTGATAGAATAAAAGCTGTAGCTCATGGCCACATAAGCTGCCAGGTTGTGCTGCTGGTCTGATTCATGGAGTCTCAAGAGGCCCCTATTTTTTTTAAGGATTTATTAACATGCCTACAAATAAACTCCAGGTAATAGTGATAACCCCCTAAAGGAACAGCTCTAGGAGTCACATTTCCCAGAACACACTAGGAGGAAGAAGACTGTATTTGAATTGGTTCTTTGCCAAAACTGAGAGTTTGGTCCACTGGGATTTTTCTTCTAGTAGAATGTATCAATTTTTGATAGATTGTTAGTACAGAAATATTTCACTTGTTAGGTTCTGTATATTGAGGAATTTTATTAATAGGATTAAGAAATAATGCTGTTAAAACCTTTTAATTGCAAGAGGATTATGATACAATCATTGGAGGGATACCTACTGTCAGAATTAGGAAAGATGTTAAATACAGTATACACAGTACTTTTATACATAGCGTCATGCAGTAATTTAGGGGCGTAGCTATAGATGAATTTGATATATCAGTCTTCTTTCTTGTGAAGTAAATTTTCTGGTGTTATCGAAATCCACAGATCCGTAAATAAAACATATACCAAAATAAGTAACCTGTATACATTAAGTGTTCAAAGTTTGATAGTTTCAGTGTTTTACAAATTAGATTAAATATCTTGTTCTTTATTGCTGAAATGAGATTATAAAATTTTGTCATTTCTAAGACTAGTTTAATTCGTATGTTCGTCATGCAGTTTTGTTACTGAATCTTAATAAACATTAAGAACTGTTATGTAAGCAGATTTATAGTTTGATTTTTGCTGTTTCCTGCTAATATGATATAAATGTTGTTAGTGTATATTAAAAACTGAAGTGCTTTTTTTAGCACTAATGAGCTAGATTGGTAAAATCTAAAAGTAAACAGGTTCTAAAATTGTTAAAAACTATAATTCTTCTTAACATTAAAAATATTTTCACTTTGAAAAGTATCACTTCATGGAAAGCATACTAACTTTTATGAAAACATTGGTTGTCTGGTAGGTGTTGGAAATCTGCAAAGGACGTCTAGCCAACGAAGTACCCTTACATACCAAAGAAATAATTATGCTCTGAACACCACAGCTACCTATGCGGAGCCCTACAGGCCAATACAATACCGAATGCAAGAGTGCAATTATAACAGACTTCAGCACGTAGCACCGGCTGATGATGGCACCACGAGATCCCCATCAATAGACAGCATTCAGAAAGACCCCAGGCAAGTACTAGTTATGGGTCCCCAGAATGCTACCATATCACAGAGTCAACCAGTTCCTTCATGGACATTTTTTCAAGTTGCCAAGTTTATTATAATATCAGTAACTCCTTATCTCTAAGATTTCCAGTTGTATTCCAGCACTGTAGGTCATTGAGGTTAATTTCATTTTAAAGAAGTCATTTCAATGCTTTAATAATAAGTTAGAGGGTGCAAGGGTCTGTGTGAATATCTGCAGTATTCATCATTAAAATACTTCACCAGGGCAACTACTTGGGATAACCTCTTGGTCTGAATTACACAAAAGATTTTAAAGCACCATTTTACCCCTTTTCCTTTATCCTGACTGACTTCTTAGATGAGACTTCAGAAAATGCATGTGGTTGTTTTAAATAGGGAAAGACCAGCACCGTGTACATTTTGAATTATATTAATCAATGCTATTTTGTGCTTTTATTAACTAGATCCTTCAAAAAGCTTTCTACTATTTAGGAGAAAATCATTTACAGGAAATTCACATATCTCATAAGCAACATATATTTGGCAAATAATAAACATTTCCTCTTTTTAATTTTATTTAGTCATGTAGAAAACATTTTATTAAGATAAGTAAGTATGAGTCATTTCATACTTGATTGATTTTTAAAAACTGACCTCATCTTTAATGAAAGCCACTTAAAATATTTAGGAAATAAATAAAGATATTTAGAAACTAAAAGAGAACTTTAATTTCCGTAGGAGTATAATTGTTGCTGAATTTTAAGCAGCTTTAGTGTTATTTTGAGGCATATGTTAACAAGATTTCATTCATTCTTCACCCACAAATAGTTGTTTCATTGGAAAATTGTTATAATTATCAATTCATTTTTAGCAATCTACCAACTTGTAATGAATACGAATTAAAAGCATGAGTGAGGTTTTGGTCATTAAAACAAAATAACTAACGGTACTTTCAAGTTGAATGGAAAGCCAACTGCTCTTGTAAAACCACTCCACCTTTTCACTCTTTTGCCTACAATTCTTTATGGTTTATACATACATTTGGTTCTGCTTTTCCTGCTTGCTACCTTTTTTTTTTGGTCATTTTTAAGGATTTTGTAAAATAATTTGTGTAATAGCACCTCCAAAATAAGAAGTCAGAAATATTTTTACATGATTTTGTTTTTTAAGATCTTTGAAATGACAAAAGCCTAGAGCACCCAAATACGTGCAGAAATTCCGAAAAGGGCTTTGAATTATAGGTAATTTAGACCATACCATAGCTAAACCTGCAGAGAAACGGATAACTACCCAGAAAGGCAGTGAAATGTGTTTAGTGCTTTGAGTTTAATGTGTTTCTGAAGACTTCAGTTTTGACGTGAAGTTGATGTGACTTGATCTGAGTTGATTCACTATAAACAAGGATTTCCTATATGATACTATACGTCAGCTATTCATATAGTATGATCATTTCATAGTCTAATGCATAAAACTGATTATGTAAATGATAGTGCATTTTGTAAGATGAATAAATGATTATCTTACAATAATAGATGTATTTATTCTAGCTGAAACTGGAATCCAGGTGAATATGAAGTCTGAATATTAAAACCAAAATAAAAAGCTCATGACAATGATTATTTAATTTTAAGTTTGAAAATAGCAACTTTAATATTTTTATGTACTTCAAAACCTACTTTATCATTAATGAATGCTACATTATAATTAGCCTGAAAAAAATTCCTGTAAGACTGAAGAAGTTATTCATGTTTTCCATAAAAAAAGAAATGTATGAGTTTTTTTAATAGTTGTCTAGAAAAATTTATTAATAGTACAAATGATACATTTAAAAGAAACAAATTACTTCCTGTAGAAAGTGATAGTGACTTAAAGAATGACAGTATTTATGGTGCTCCATTTGAGCAAGGCTAATCTGTGATGTTCTATAGAGTAATTCATTTACCATCTCCTTCACCTTTATATTAAAGAAAGAAGAAAAAAGAGATGATCTTTATATTCACCCACATATTTACCATTTATAGTTCTCTTCTTCCTATAAATTCGAGTTTCCATTTTGACTCATTTCCCTTCAACCTATAAACTTCCTTTAGCCTTTTTCATGTTGCTATCTGCTGGCAACAAATTCACTCAGTTTTAATTTATCTGAAAATGTTTTTATTTTCACTTATTTTAAAGGATATTTTTACTAGATATAAGTTCAGAATTGATAGGTATGGATTTTTTTTTTTCTTCTCAGTACTTTATGTCATTTACTGTCTTCCTGTCACCATTGTTTCTGATGAGAAATCAGACATCTGTATCATTATTCTCAGTATGCAATATGTCTTCTCTCTGGCTGCTTTTAAGATTTTTAACTTTATCTGACTTTCAGCAGTTTAGTCCGATAGGCCTAGATATAGTTTTCTTTACATTTAACCTGCTTGGGTTTCATAGAGATTCTTTAAATGTTGGTTGATGATTTTTACCAAAATCGGGACATTTTCAACCATTACTTATTTAAATTTTTTTTTCCTAACCCAAACTCACTGTCCACTTTATCTGGAATAACTTGACATTATCTCAGAGGTTACTGAAGCTCTGTTCATGTTTTTTAATCTTTTTTCTCTATGTTCTTCAGATTGGATATTTTTTATTGATCTGTCTTAAAATTTACTCTTCTTTCTTCTATATTCTCCAATCTGTTAAGCTCAGCCAGTGAATTTTTCTATTTCAGATACTTCAATTTGGTTCTTTTTTTTTTTTTTAATATAGTCTCCATGTCTCTCATAATATTCTACACCTATTCACTCTTTATATACATTTTTCTAAGTCTTCTCTAATAATTCTAATATTTGGGTTTTCTCTACGTCTCTCCATTGTGTATGTATGTGTATGTGTGCGCGCATGTGTTTATATCTTTGTTAGTCACATTTTTGTTTCATCTTATTCTTAGCAGTTTTAAATTGTATGTGAACTGTGTGGATCATACATTATAGGGTCTCTGGATTATGCTGTCTCCTATTTAAGGGTACTGAGTTTTGTTGTGTCAGCTAACTAAATTAGTAACAGGTGTTTTTGATTCCTTGGAGATTGGTTTTGTTCTTTGTTAGGATGCATCTATTTCAGATTTATTTTACTCCCAGCACGTGGCCCTTACCCTGTGGCAAGGTTCTTCCTCCTAAACATGGCCTTTTTGGAGACTAAATGCTGAGATGCTCAATAAGGTCTGCTCTTTCACTGGGATGGAAGTCTAGCATCCCCTGGCATATGCTCAGTTCTCAATTTTAGTATATGTGCTGCCAAAGTGAGTACATGCTCAGCTCTCAGTCCAGCAGCAGCCACTCTTCGCCAGACCTATACAAGTGCCCTATACGTTCATAGCCCAACACTCAACTAAGAACTTGTGAATAATCCTCCCACAGACTTATAGAATCTCCTCTACAGAACTCCCTCCACTCCAGTCCTCCAGTCTCCCCCTCAGACTGCTGAGCCCATCATTGTTCTACTGCATATGCTCGCTTCCTGTGCCATGATCCAAAAAGTGCCCTCAGGCAGAAAGCCAGGTGAATATGGAGGTCATAGGGTAATTCCCTTCTCTCGAAGATTACATTTTTCTGTTACTTCTTGTTCAGGAACAGAACAACAGTTACCTCATTCATTTAGTCTGCTTTTATAGTTGTTTATGGTAAAAGGGCAAAATCCAGTACTTGTTATTCAATCATGGATGAAAACAAAAGTCTAGACTTAGGTTTTAATGAAGCAAATCCTGGCAGGCATTGAATTGATAGCAGTCTTTCCAGGGTAAATGTCTGCTGAAAATCAAAGTTAAAGTTGATGCCAACCAAGCCTAACTGCCCTACTCCAGCTAGAGCCTACCCTTTGTGTTGTCTGACCCAGGGATGCCAGAAAATCTTGACCACCCCTGTGCCATTTAAAGAAACAAAAATTTTTATTTGTAATGATTATGAGTCATCAGCAAAGAGTAAATCACACTCCTTGCACTCTGTTAAATACAGCATAGATTTACATAATGGACTTTAGACATATTTTCATCAGAAATAGTTAACACAGTAAAATAGTTTCAGTGCATGGAGGGACACCCATTGCAGAGAATGCCCTTATATATAATAGTTCATTTTTCAGGGATGACAAACATTAATAAAACATCTGTATAATAATTTGAAGTATATAAAATATTTTAATATGCATCATCACAATTATCACAGCCAGACTTAGAAGGTAAAAATGATAGTTTTATTGTTCCTGTTTTACAGATGGGAAAACTGAAGCTCCAAATAATTAACTGGTTTTCAAAATCACATAGTAAATGAAGGACCTGGGACTTCAACACAGGCAATCTAACTCTAAAGTCTGTGATTTTTCTGCTGTGTTATCCTGCCTCTGGCATTTGAGGTATTCTTAATGTCTATTAATGACATAGTCATCCAATGTATCCCTCAAGCCAGAAATCTCCATTGACTTGAGTTTTCAGAATATCATCTGGCTGCTGTGCAGAGTGGATCACAGAAGAGGGTGGTATTTGAAGCAGAGAGAGCATGTAGGAGGTTACTAGAGTGGTCCCGATAAGATGGAGAGAATAGATGGATTTGGTTTATGTTAAATATGTTGGAGATAGTCAACAGAGCTTGCCGATGGGTTGGATAAGAAAGGTAATGGAAAGAGAAAAATCAAGGATGGATCTATTTTGTCTTGAGCAAATGTGTGAGTAGTGGATAGTCTTCTCACCACCAGTCTTTTCTGATTCTAGTACATTCTCTACTAGACCACTGAAATTATCTTTCTGATAAATGCAACCATGTCACATTCTCTCACTCTTCTGCTTCAAAATCTCCATTAGCTTTCTGTTCCTTATGTGGGGACAATATATAGACCACCTGGGCTTCACTAACCTCCACCGCTTAAATACTAATTCCAGGTTCCTTGTCTATATCTAATGTTATTTAATAGTGCCAGCCTCATGGGGCAACAGTCAAGATAATTGAGATAATGCATATAAAGCTATTGACACGATGCTTGACGCAGAGAAACTCAATAAATAACTCTTATTAGTATTAAGACTAAACTTTTTAGTTTGGCATTCAAGACCCTGTCCATAAAACCACATCTAATTCAATGTTTGTATCTGTAGCACTGACCATGGTACCTGCAGCATAGTAAGGATTCGTTAAATATTTATTTGAATCGGTGGTATGTCTGCATGTGTGCAGGTATGGAATGACCTGCCCCTTTGTAGTGGACAAGCAAGTTAATGCATGGAGCTTTCCCAGACCAAGAGAGACTCTGAGCCTTTAAAAACTGGGCAATAGAAATATAATTGGGTTGTTAATTTAAAGGGTTTTTTATTCTTAAGTTTATTCAATATTAACCCATTTTTGAAACAACAGTTAACTTTATCCTGTAATCAAAGTCTACAAATTCGTTGCTTTGTGAACCATTTGTAAGAAGCTGATCTTCATATGATACAAGCACAAGTTCACATTTAACAAGGATTCCAAACAGAGGAAAATTCTGACAATGTGGTAGTACCTGAAAAAGCAAACTATAAAAAGTATGTATGCTTAATATGATTGTATATTTATTATGCAAGTAATGGGATAGTGCAGAGGCCACAGACTGAAGGCAGATTGCCTGAGTTCAGATGTCGCTCTGCTATTGGCTTGCCATGTGGCTTTAGGCAAGTTGCTTAGCCTTTCTGTCTCAACCTCCAAATCTATAAGACTGCTATGAGAATAAATGAATTAATATACATAGAATGCCTAGGATAGTACCTGACACAGAATAGGTACTGGTAAAATATTAAGTGCCATTTAATAGTAATCAGGTCTTTGAAAAAAATTCTATATGTGCACATGTGACTATTTGCATACATATATAGAAAAAAGGCGAGCAGGAAATGTCAACAGTAGGGGGTTTTTTCGTACATAGGATTACTGATAAAATAATTTTTCTTTTTTATAATTTTCTATGTTTCTGTCTTATAATCAAGAGCAGTCATAAATATTAAGTTTCTTAAAAACCATCGGGCCCACAATATTTGTTATTTCTAGGCTAACACTAGATCTGTTTAGTCGCACTAGCCCTTCTTTCTCTCTCCTCAAGCATGACATCTCATCTAGCTAAAGTGCATTTGTTTACCTGAAAGATATAAAATTAGAATCAAGAGGGAGAAAACAAGGATGAAAAAGTTATTAAGAATGTCCTTTGTTCTCTTGAATCTCTTCCTGTGCATCATGATTTCTTTAAGATCATAAGCATCTGGGCCTCTGCATATGTTCGTCAGGGAGAAAAAATTATTTACATATATATGTATTTTAGGATTTCTGTAACTTCCGATTTTGGTCTCAGCTGAGCTTGTGTCTTGTGCCAAATGTTTCATTCATTATATTGTTAAAACGTGGGCCTTTCTTTTTGAAGCCGTGTTTTTCTCCTGTAGGGAGTTTGCCTGGCGTGATCCCGAGTTGCCTGAAGTCATTCACATGTTGCAGCACCAGTTCCCCTCAGTTCAGGCAAACGCAGCAGCCTACCTGCAGCACCTGTGCTTCGGTGACAACAAAGTGAAGATGGAGGTACAAGACCAGTGCCCAGGGGCCTAGGGAGACGCAGTGCCTTTCCATTTAGCAGTTGCATGCTTGCGTGCTTAAGAAATTACCAGATGCCCTTTTAGAAAAATATTTTGATACCAAATACTCTTTTACTGAACTATGTAGTTCAGTATTTCCCAGGAAAAACTAGGATGAGTATATTTCTTGGAGTGTTTTTAGCATTTTCATATCATGTCCACTTATATGGTTGCTTATAAAACACGAAGCTAAAATTGATTTAACCTGCATTTTTTAAGTATTTTTCAAAAATCTGTTAGGTAAAAATTATGACACGTATGAAACTAGTGAACTCATGTATTTTATGAGATTCTGGACAAGATTGGTACCAGCATACAATTTAGTAAAGTTACAGAGGATTTGTAACCGTTACTAATACTGAACATATATGAATATTTTATTTCACATTTTAAAGTTTTTTGGCATACCGATTATTTCTTTCAGTGTTTTAGGCCTTTTTTTCCCACTGCGATGTCATGTAGAACTTGTGTCTCTCATCGACGTAACGTGCAAAACAACATACCAGTTATAGATCTAAAGGTGGATGCGATAAATAAAGCCTAGAAATATTCATGTGATATACCAATAAATCGACAAACGGAAGAAAATTTAGGGAGAGTAGCCTAGAGAGACAATTCTAAAAACCAAATAGCTTCAGTCAGAAATTCCTTCCTGTGTTATCTCTGTCCCTGCACATAGCTTTGTTGTGTTTGTGTCTTCTTTGTGCTTGGAAGTGAAAGCACATCAATGTGTGTGTTCAGGGGCTTGGGGTAGGACTGTGCTACCTGCACATGCCATTATCCACCTCAGTCTCCCTTCCCTTTTTTAAGCTGTGAACCAGGGAAGAGAGTTTCATCTTGGAGAATATTCCTTAACATTTTCAAAAGATATGCTATTTAGAATACAAAAGAACCTTTTGCGATTATCTGGAGTTGTCCGTTTCCCATCATCTTTCCATTGTGGACTTTTGTTTGATCTCTGATACATCACCTGTCACTTATGCCTGGTACCTAATATTTTTCATTCTAGGTATGTAGGTTAGGGGGAATCAAGCATCTGGTTGATCTTTTGGACCACAGAGTTTTGGAAGTTCAGAAGAATGCTTGTGGTGCCCTCCGAAACCTTGTTTTTGGCAAGTCCACTGATGAAAATAAAATAGCAATGAAGAATGTTGGTGGGATACCTGCCTTGTTGCGACTGTTGAGAAAATCTGTTGATGCGGAAGTAAGGGAGCTTGTTACAGGTAGGTATAGAATGGGATCTTGTTCTGGAGGAAATGTTGAAAACAGTCTCGACTATGCTCTTGTATGGTGCATTGTGAAGGAGTTGGAGGTTCTGGGTAGGTGATGATGATATAGTGGTCACAACTCTGTGATTTAATCTAGTGATTCAGAAGACACTTGCGGTGCTACTAGTAGCAGTTATATGTATTGATGCATAAGTGGTGGCTAACAGATATCTTATTCATAGAGGGCTGACTATGTCATTTTTTATTATGTATTCCATAGTAAATCTACTTATTTTAAGTAGACTGGCTTTCCTTTATTGTGAAAATAAAATATACTTAATGGATTAGCTGTCTTCCACTTCAGCTCAGCTAGTGTCTGAATGCCTTTTAGTATCTCAGATGCTTTCCTAGGTCCCCGGATGTAAAGATGAATAAAACTCAGCCCCTGCCCTCAAGTAGCACTCAGACTCGGGGGAACACAGGTGGTTCTGCGGATGTCTGTGAAAAGTGGCGAGTGCCAGGACTCATTAGAGGTTGCATTGGGAGCACAGAGAATGGGTAGGGAAGTTCCCTGGATAATGTGAAACCAAAGTTGTCCTAAAGGATGAGGAGGCATTGGCTGGATAAACAGGAATATTTCCAGTCATAAGCAGGGGTGCTCAGAGCCAGCATGGGATGGATATAGGGTCAGAGGTACCAGCAGGAAGAGAATGCTGAACGAAAACCTGCCAGAGAGAAGTGCAGTCCTGGTTTGGGGAACTGCTATGAAAAATGTGTGTCCCATATGCAGTGAGAGTGATGCTAGGGCATAGCATGGCCAGTTTGGGCTTTTAAATGTATTCTCCCAGCAGGCAGCAAGGTGGAGGATTGATTGGAAAGAGACAAGCCTAGCATCTCGGAGGCCTACGAGAATGTCAGTAGTCTAAAGATAACAGCTGGAACTGTATTGTATCAATAATAGAAAGAAGGGGTGGTGGTGGAGAAGAAAGAACAATTAGAGAAATAATTCACGGTCAGGGCATGTGGTCCAGTGTGGAGAATGACAGACCAGGAGGAATAGAATGAAGCATTGTCTTAAGAGACTGGATATTACAATACCATTGGGTGGGTATTGTAGAGTGCTTGAGGTCAAGATGAAAGAACGATTCTACCTGAGGGCAAATAAATGACAGCATTATTTATAATGGAGAATTAGGGGAAAATACTGAGTATTCACTGATAGGAATATGATTAAATAACTGGCAGTACATTTAAACAATGAAAGCATATAAAAGGTTAAAATAAGGGCTAATCAGAGCGATAGGTAAATTTCTTAGAAGCATTTCCAGAATAAGTGCAAGATGCTACTATTTGTATAAAGTTTTTAAATGTGCAGGTTACAGCTGTAAATTATGTTTTTGATATATGCACATGCAAAACAGTTAAATTTTTTCATTGTAATGATAATAGATTCAGGAGAGTGGTTACCCCAGGCCTGGGGGCAGGGGTGGAGAACATGGCATTTGGGGATATAATCCAACTCTGTTTCTTTAAAAAGAAAGAAATCTGAAACAAAAAAGACAGAATATTAATATTTAACAAAGCTGGATGATGGATACCTGGGTGTTTGTTTTATAATTGCTATGCTATTTTTCATGCTTGAAATATTTAATTGAAAATTTTTAGCACCACTTTTTTCAAAATTAATCCCATTCCCCACTGGTTTCCATTATGAAAGCAGAGCTGTAGGTTCTGTCAGATATAATTCAGTAACACTTGGGAATGTAGCAAACCATCATGAATCTAATATTTAAGGGAATCAACTTTCTTGTAAAATATTAATGTTCAAAATACAGTACCTTGCATTCCAAATAAGGTATGAAACCTATATACTCAAAGTAGAAAATGCTTTATAATTATAAACTCTGGATTGGACTGCACACCTTAATGTAGGTTTGAATATGAATGCTTTGGCACATCTAAATCCCATATTGATTTATTATTATGTACTCTCTCTAAAACACTTTTGAGGCATCTCACCCTCTCACACCAAAAAGTAAATTATTTATATGTACATACATATGTATGTGTGCATGTATAAAATGAAAATTAGAACAAGCTAAATCGAATTAAGAATATAGATACAGCCATCCTAGGAGTCAACACAATCACTGCAATAATGCCCAAAAAGTTACCCAATGGAAGGCATAGAGGAGACAGTATTATTGCAGTCAGCAAGTGCTTTCTTTCCCTGTTTGATGTTTCTTTCCCATCACTTTGAATTTACCGTGTAATGTCCAAGTAATCTTCTCCTAGTAACACACCTGTGCAGCCAACAAGGCTGCAGAGTGATGCATGTAAACTCCCTGAGAGATCAGCAGTGATCCGGGGACCACATGATGTTAGAAACATTACTTCATACTCAGATTGGTTCTCTTTGGATTAACTAGACAGATTAATCGTGATTTGGTTCTTACATTCTTAATACACTGCTTTTTTCTCTTCTTTTGTCATAATTTCTCATGAGAGGAATAAGTCTTTGCTAGAGTTTTGTTTCTGAGGGTTTTTTCTTTGAGAGAATCTGTTACAGTGACTTTTCTGAGCTGAGCTCAAAGAATTTGTAAGATTTAGTGTTAAACAGGAAGAAAAGAACATGAAAGTTTGGTGTGGTATTTTTCATTTGAGAATAAGTCAGATTTATTTGAAGTAGAGCCAGACTTCACTTCTTAGGGCTTTTATGTACTAATTTACCTGTGCTGGATGTGAGTGCTAATTTAGATGTTTTCCTCTATATTTTATCATATCTGCATGGCTACAGTTCTGGTTGCTGAGAACACGATGTTTTAAGACATGGACCCTGGCCTTGAAAGGAGGATATTAGTGTTCGTAATTCCAAAAGAGCTATCTCCCCAATAGACTGGGAAATACTTCCAGTGTAAAACTAGCAACAACCTCATATTTCTTTTTTGGAAATAGGTGCCAATAGCTTTTAGGCTTTAGGAAGTATTTTTTGGCCATACTTGCAAGGTAGGAGAAATTAAGAATTGTTTTATAACTATACACTTTTACCCATAATAATTTATTCTGATATATGAACTGTTTGCTTATAAAATGTTCTCTTCCAAAGTTTTCTTTACTTTGGACTGGGCATGGTCAGTATATAAACATTCAGTTGTTCCATGTAAAGGAGCTGGACCAGAGGACTTTAGAAGTGAATTTCCAGTTCCAAAAGGCTAAATGTCAGCCAAGTTTGATTTGTATATAAACATTATCTAGCTAATATGAAACTACCACATTGTAATATAAATCTAGAGTAGTTACATGTGTATGTGTATTGTATGCATACATATATTTGCTACGATTTATGAAGACAGTAAAGTTAATTCACATTTCTCAGTTCCAAAATGTAATGGTACCAACCTTAACTGATATTCAGTAATATTTTAAGAGTAACTAATCTCTGATGTTTTAAAGCATGACATCAAAAGTTCCTTGAGCTCTTCATTAACTCTTCAAGTCAAATAATCATAATCTGTCTTTAATTCATAGAATCACAGGATTGGAGGAGACCTCAAAACTCATTTTACCCAATCAGCCATCCAATGCACGGATCCCACGTACAGCTTCCACACAGTTATCACTCATCATGTGCTTGAACTCACAGAGACAGGGAGCTCATTACTTCATGGAGTTAAGGCTGAGGAGCAGGGTAATTCCTAAAGCAACAAGAAAACATTAAGAATACTTGAGAAGGCAAGGAAGATGAGCCCTCTGGAGCTCATTTTGCCGAGAAATAGCCCTATGAGAGACTTGTTAGCTCTAAGTCCAGCCTCCCGGCTCTCTCCTAAAATGGAAAGTGTGTCCCCATTGAACCATCCTCATTAAAGTGTATGTGCTCCAACATGGGCAGCAGAGCACTATGTGACCACATCACCCAGCATTCCCTGTAAGGTGCTCATCTCTATCCAGTCCCCTTTGAACATAAAACATCCTTCCAAATGTCACTGTTTTGCCAGTGTTGTCCTCATATTACCGTGGCCCAACCTTACACAGTGCTTGGCCTTTGTAAGTATAGCCTAAGAGTTCTTCCGTGGAAATTATAGTCAACTTGGGATCATGAAGGAATAAAGCGCAATGAGGTGATATGTCCAAAATATTGCATTATTTGAAGAAACTAGTATCCCACTGAAACTAGGTGTTCTATTATTCTTAATACTGAGTAATTCTACCTCGTTATTATTCCAAAGCCTTTCTTCCAGTCCTCTTTGTTTCAGTTTGGCAGTTTTAATGTACTTAAATGAAGAAATGTTAGCTGTTCTTTTTAAAAGATGCCTCACCTTTGCTTTAAATTTAATAACTGCCCTGGGCCTGCATTTTTGGCCACATTTTTATGCAGGGGAAAAAAGAAAAAATGTTTTTCGCCAAGTGTATTTTCCCAAGACAGTTTGGCTGTCATTGTTAATTAAAATAGTTCTCTAATGCAACATGATTCTTGTGTTTTCTTAATTGTGTCACACGTTTTCCAGATTGAAACCTAATGAATTTTTTTTTGTGGTTGCTAATATATGTGGGTGCCTAGAGTGAGGGTTATTATTATTATTGTTATTGTTATTACCGAGGTACTTTTTGCCTTTTTTGTGCTTAAACTTGAAAGTCGGATGAAGTATGGTTTTCCCCAGTTGCATTATAAAATGAATGTCTGCTAGGCCACAAATTATGGATAGAAATATCTTGTCACTAGAAAAGAACTCATTTGCTCTTATGGAACTCATTTGTTCAAGATAATTAAATTAGTGTTTCTAAGCTGGGAAATATGGGTTTCGAGATTTTGAGCATCCTAAAAGCATCTTTTAAAAAAAAAAAAAACTAGAGAAATTGAAGATACGGCACAGAATCTGGAGACCTACCTTTTAATACACCAGATATCCCCAAACTATCACGCCTCTATCACCTCCACTAACTCTGGTGTCAAATACCAAAAAGTGGCCTTTGTTCTTAAATAATAATAGACTTTGTTTAAATGACAATTCTTCCAATCTAGGAAGTGATTATTGATCCATATGGCTGAGTAAACTATTTCCATGCATTTATTTAAAATTTTTTGAATGCCAGCAATGGATTTCAGATACTGTGCAGAACATGAAATTTGGCATATTCCCTTCCTGATCATTAGCTCCATATTTCTAATTAGAAAATAAATTAATAATAAAATGATAGTCATGTACTAAGGAAGGGTAGGTGGGCCAAGCTAAAGTTCAGCAGACAACAGGATGTTCTAGAAAGAACTGGAGCTTAGGGGATATGCATTTAGCCTTTTGGACTGTTATGTGTCATTACATATCATTACAGGATACAGAAGGGAAAAGAGAAAAAAGTTTCACGCTATCGCCTTTATTCTTTGAATTTCACCTGGGAATATAGAGAAGTATGTTTTAACTTGGCCACTAGCACAGTCACATCAAACTAGTGATCAGCTATAATCAGTTTTCTAAGCTGTAGGTAACTTAGAAAATATGTGGAATGTGATTTTATAGTCTTGTGAATAGTTCAAGATTTATAGTCTGAGAATGAAAGGATGCAGCCTCTAAGTGGAATATGACCTTCAGTGTTGTGTGTGGGCTGACTCAGAGGGCCCCTGCAGAACTCAAGTGGTCAGCCGTCGGTCAGAGTAGTACTTGTCAGCACAAGAGCAGTTGCATAAGAACGCCCTCCCTTGGTAGACCAGACAGCCAGATGGTATTGGCAAGAAAGATGAGGGCATATAATGAAAATCTAAAAAGAAGATGCCCGAGAGACCCCAGTTCACATCTCTCAATTACTTTGCAGATTCTTGGTCTGTCTGATTTTCCATGGCTTAGGACTGGAGGCAGTTTTGTCTCTGAGCTTCCTGTGCTGGTACCAAATAACTAGGTGGAAGATTTAGTGCAGTTACAAATGAATAAGCACATTCCTAGAATGCGTAAAAGTCATCTGTGGAACATATAACTTCGGTGACTGTGTCTCAGTAAATCTCTGTAATAGTGTGAATGACCTGTTGCTATGTCAGAGGCCGAAGTAACCTGAAGAACAACCGGGTGGCCTGGTCGCTGCCCTCTCTGCCACCTCTGCATCAAAGTGATTCTCTCAGAAGGATTTCCCATCCTATGACCTACTAGCCTATACGAACCCCTCCTAATGACAGAACCGTCCTTTATATCCCTCAGGGGCAATCTCAGTCAGTATTTCTGAGTTGTACACTGATTTATTTTCAGTAGAAATACCTTTCCAGGGTACTGCATTATGTTATTAATCCTCTCCAGCCTATCCATGAAGTTGGAAAATTACCTAAAGAAGGATATGTTGAAATGCAAAAGTGAGTCTTTAAAGGGGTCTCTAGAAATTGATAGATCTTTTTAAAGATCCTGTGATCCACCTTTGTACCTGAAAAATCACAGAAACACAGGCTAACCCTTATGATCTTTAAAGACTAAAGATCTATCACTCTTGTCCTTTAGCTGGGGAAAAATTTAAAAAGCAAGAACAATCTCCTTCAAATTGAATATGTAGGCAGCGGCCCCACCTGGTAGTGTCTATGGCTAGCACAGGTCTCCACAGCCCCCTCCTGGGAAGCTTCTCTCTCTCAGATCATCTCAGCACTCACTCACCGCTGCTGCTGAAACCAGGGCTAGTGACCACTATGACCACTGCTGGGCCTGAGTTAACTGTCTCATGCCTGACATGCAGTATGCATTAGTTGTGTGCAAGAAATCTCAGGGGGCAACCAGGTGAACAAGACAAGGCCCACGGGCCTCTCTGTGGGACCCAGGTCTCCAGGTAGCTGGACTGCCCACCATATAGGACAGCTGTGCTGGCCAGCAGAGAATGCACCAAGCAGGCTAACCTGGCAGCAGGGGCAGGAAGAAGAAAGCCATGAGCCATGCTTGTAAGCCAGGCTTGTAAGCGAGGCTCATGACTGCACATGAACTGCTCTGGGAGTCACTAAACACGTTTTAGGAACCTCTGCTGAATTGGTAGCATCTTAGGAACCCTGGGAAAGATTATATACTACCATGACTTGTTTTCCTTAGCATTTATCCAAAGCAAGGCGTTTCTATCACTGAAGACAATACTTTTGTCCCACTCTCATAATAATTGCTTTTTCATTATTTCAGTTCCATTTCAGTTTTATAATTTGTTCCAGTCCTGGTGGGAAAGCTTGAGTGATTTGCCTGAAGCCACAAATGTCAGACATTTTTTTTTATTGCACTGCTGTCTTCCCACTCCCCGCTTGATTTCCTCATTTCTGTTACAGCACCATATTCTCACACATATGTTGCATTCTTGGCTCGTCTTTGACGCCACCCTCAGCTTGCATCAGACTCCAGTTCTCGTCGCAAGCACTCCCCCTTCATCTAGCCTTCTCATCCCCACCTCACTCCTCAGTTCCTCATCCCATCTCCCCTAAACTGCTATCCTGGAACTTAGGCTCTGCCCCTCCTGCTGCATCAGCCTAACTGTCATCCCTGGGGCGACACCTTTCCCTGTATTCCACGCATCCCCACTTGCCAGTCACATCTGCTTTCCCTGTCCTCATCTTCTAGGTTAACCCCAGCCTTGAGGCTCTCCCACTTCTGCTGCTCCCTGGCCTCTGCCCTTCACACTCCAGCCCAGATGTGGTGGTCTCCAGTCCTGCAGGTCCTGCACTTGTTAAAACATCCTGGGAGAGGCCGCATGGTGTCAGGGAATGAGTGTCCTCTGTGGAGTCAGATCTGCTTGTTCCCTTCCAGCTCTGTGGCCCCAGGCAAATCACCTCTCTGGTACCAGCTTCCCTGGTGCACAGTCCCCACTGCTTGGAATTTGTGTGAAGATGAATGTGGATTGCCTAGCTCGAACAATGTACGAGCTGTACTTATTGCTCTTCCTACACAGGGTGTTTTGTCCTGGCCGCCTTGTGTCGTAAGTGTTTATGGCAAAGCCTCCAGAAAGCAGAGGAGTCACCTATGTGTCTCCCTTAGAGTCTCCCATAAAATGAACAGCATCTCTACCAGCACTTTGTACACAAGAGAAGTATAATGCAGGACATGTAATTCTGAACTTCCTAGCAGCCACATTAAAAAGGTGGTATTTATTTTAATAATATAGTTTCTTTAACCCAGTAGTTCCAATAACTTCTTCGACTTGCAAGCAACCCAAAAATTATTAATGAGACATTCTACAATCATTTTTTTTTTTTTGTACCAGGTCTTCATAATCTAGCATGTATTTTACATTCACAGCATATCTCAATGGACTAGCCACACTTCAAGTGTTCAGTAGCCACATGTGACTGACAGCTACTGTACTGGACAATGCAGGTCTATACTGTGCTGCTATATAAGTAACATATATCTAAAAGGCATGAGGAAAAAATAAATAAAAGGCATGAGGTGCATCATTGGATAAGGATGAAGGTGGCTACTTTGTGACAGGGTGTAGTAGCCATAGCATCTTGACATTACCCTTTCTAACAAAAAGTCACAAGTTTATAAAAACCCTACCAGAGTTATGGGAGAGCTTCGGAGGCTACTTCAGAGAGAAGAAATGGAGAAGTGGCTTTGCTAGATTCTGAGTGTTTCAGCCAGACACTAGTCAAGAATAACACTGGAGGCATGGCAGAGCCCTAGCTTCAGAGGTCCACATCCCTGCTCTGTTATCCACAGAGTTTGTGAGTCACACATACTCCGACCCTCAGATGCAATCTACAGCCCGATGTTTTACATTTTCTCTATTAGTCTAATATTTCTACCCCGACTTATTAAGAATCCTTGCAGAGTGGATATACGTGACCCTAGTCTATTCCAAAGAGTCCATAGATGCACAGTTGCCAGAAGCGGGTGAATGCATCCTACCATGCAGTGTTCCCGACCCCAAAGAACTGAAGCATAGTCATGACAGTGGCTTGTCATGACGTTCTGTGCCCAAGACCTCATCGCCTGTTCTCTGAATTAATACTCTCCACACTTCTAAAGCTTGAGTAGTTTTACTTACCTCATGGACATCGTGTGAAAGAGCATGACTGAAACAAGAACATCAAGAACAGAACACTAAACATGAGACTAACTTGTGAAAGAAAATGGAGGGGCATGTCAATATTTGAAGTGCACTAGTATTTTTTTGGCTATTTTATCTTTTTTGCGATGTCTCTCAACACTGGTGGGATTTTTTGTGTGGGGATTTTTGATAATTAGGAAACTGGGAGTAAATTAAACACTATATAAAAATTGATGGTTTTAGATATCTTTTATATCAGAAAAACAATTGTATAAGCTGTTAGGTATATATGCTACCAGAGAAGTTGCATTTTTCAAATATTCTTTGGTTTTCAGTGTCTTTTAAAAAATACAATTTTCAACTAGTGCTATTATTTAAACTAATCAATAAAATCAGTTTCTAATTTGACTATAAAATTTATTGGTTCATCATTAGAATAAGCTATAAAGCTAAATTTAAACTTGAGCTCTTTGAAAGTTCTGTAGCATAGGATTTATGTGAAATGGTATTTTTAATTATTCATTCTTTGTGGGGAAAATGAACTTCGGTCTCTCATGGCAGTATTTCATTGTCATTATTGGTTACTCATAATTATGCATACTTTTTCCTGTGGTAGAGAATAAGCAAAATTTACTCAAATGATATGCATGAGATTCCCTAATATCTTCTAAATTAGTTTGTATATATTTTTTTTTCGTACTCAAATCAAATAACTAATTGCTTTAAATTAAATAAAAATCTCAAGCTTCCTAAACCAAATTATAGTTTATTTTTAACTTTCTCTTTGGAAACTAGGAGATTGTGGAGTGTGCTGCTAAATATTTTTAAAGCAGATTTTGCATTAGGGTATCGGAGCTGGAGGTTTATCATGTTGGTGGAAAATGCTAATCCTATAGCTCTGCATTTTCTCATCAATCTTGCTACATCCGGGAGTTGGTGTATTTTCTATATATTACTTACTGTTCTAGCAGCATTCTTCCTGACCCATTAAATGAAGTCTTAGACAGACTTAGTGGAGAGAGCATTGTTTTATTACTACCTTAGTGAAGTAGAATGTACACAGGTATTATTAGCTGTTCTTAAGACCGGTGGTCTTTACCTTGAGTGGACAAGCCAAAGTAGTCATCCATAGCTAAGGCTTTTAAGTTTAATTGAACTTTGTGCATTCAGCAATAGTTGATCAAAACAGTTTGTTTTGGCTTTCCATAGCATTCTTTTTAAAATAGAAATTGTGGGAGAAAAGCCAATATTCAAGACTTGTTTGGCTGTTTGAAATAGCCAGTTAAATCCACACCAAGTGTTACAGCTTTTTGTAAAATACAAGATCAGTGGGATAATATAACTTATAATACAGGTGATAAAGCTGGCTTTGTATGAGTCCCTTGAATGCCACAGACTTAGAAAAAAATAGAATCTCTCCTTCTTTCTGGTCAAGAATAATTTTGAACATTTTTTGAAGTTGCAGAAATGAAAGCCTGAATTTCTATACTATAAGACTGGTTTTATGATCAGTAAATCATCTCAGTTGACTGAAAAGGTAGCATAGTGAATTTATCTACTGAAGAGTTACATATTTTTAACAATTTAAGGTTTTATAATTGGGCAACACTGGTCCTTTCCATTTTGCAGTTTGAGGAATGGGGATTCTGGGCAATGGAGCAGCAGTGGGATCCTCCTGTCCCCTTAGCTAGGATGGTGGTTTCAACAACTATTATCTGTTTTGGTCCTCATATGAAAGGCAGGCAAAACTATGCTGGCAGATTTCCTTACAGATCCAGAACATTGTTCTGACCTTCTCCCCCTAGTTATAGACCTTAAAGACACTCCCGAATACTGAGTCTTAAGAAAGGGCATGAAAGGGAGGTAATACTTTGAGCTAAGTCTGACAGGCAGGAAATAAAAGGGAAATCCAAAAACAAATACAAACTATTAAGTTGGATCAATCATCAAATATTTTTAGCACCTATTACATGCTCTGCAGGTGTGTAACAAAACATATGAAAGAATGGATGATGATAGAGTATTTGTTCCTCAATATACTTACCTAATGAAAGTTTAAATTGAATTTAGAAAGACAGATGTGCATCATCCTTTAAAAAAATCAATGAAGAATTTCAACCCTACAAAGTAATTAAATGGGAAGTTAATTTTGTGCCGCTTGACTCTTTAAGGTATTATATGTGAAGCACACAATTCTTGACACAGTAAAACCACTGTGGATGGTTGTGTTAATATTATTTATGCTTTTCAATCCCATGTAAATGTAAAGGCTAATAGTAAACCATAGGATGATATATAATTCCACTGGACATTCTAAATGCTGGGAAAGAAAAAGAAAGAGCAGGACAAAAGTCTAGTACCTGCACAGAAAATCAGGAGAATCCACAAATCTGGGAACTATCCTCTTACCAGAAGTAGATCTTAGAAGTAGCCAGGAGTGGAGGCAGCAACCACGAAAAACAAGCTTTTCTGCCAACGATCAAAGAACTTCCCGGCATCAACTCCAAGATCCAACATACTAAAGAACCACCCCATTCTTAGTCATATTTTCACCTGAAGTTTGTGACTCACACTGTTTAATTTTCTGTAGAGATATCTAATTTTATACTTGTAGCATGTATTATGATAGGCTTTACTTTCTGTAAACCTTGCCTTAACTTTGCTAGAATGCATTTATTCTGAGAAGTATTGGAAAATGCTGCTGTTCCCCATGTGTTGAACTTCGTGGAGTGAGAAATTTGAAAGGCTTTGACAGAAAGATAATTTGCTCCAATGGCATTAAGAACCACATATTACAGATTGTCAGCAGTTGAGGTTAGGAAATGACCCCTCCCTGCTGATGGGCTCTGGGCCACTGCTCCCCTATGGCTGGCTCATGCCCCAGCAGGCCCCATCGGTGCCCTGGGTCGAGTATGACTGGCCTCATTTGCAGGAAATAGTAAAGTCCCATTCCTGGTACCCATCTGTGCGTCAGCCCTTTCTTCCTTTTGTCTTCTCTCCCATCTCCTGTTACTTGAGTCAGGACAGACCTTTAGAGACTCATTTCTCATCCTTAGTTCCCAGGTCCTTTCTGTAGTCATCAGTCCTCTCATATGTTTCCACTAAGACACTGCGTTTCAGATCTTTGGGACACAAAACCCTTTTTCATAACAGAAACACAGTGAACCACTCTGGATGATTTGAGAGGGGATCCAGAGCCCTGCTGCCAGTTCTCCCCCCACATCTCATATGGCTGACCCTAAGAGTTCCAGCAACACCACCAGAATCCAGGGGGCACAGTTTAAAACCATTTTACGTAGAAACATATAGCAAATTTTATCAGAATCCATGGAGAAGTAGCTCTGCCTATGGAACTTAAGTTCATTTCATAAGCATCTACGGTGTGTGCTCTTACCAGGACCTACGTGTTGTGTGCCACAAGATAATTATATAAGCAGTGGTCTGTTGTGGTGGACAGGACAAGCTTTCAGAAACAAAGCAAGGTCTATCATTGTCCTGATTCTGAACTAAGTCCCCCTCCCACTTCGGGCCTCACTGGATGGCTGCGGCTGAGGCGAAGGTCCTGAAAGCCTGTAGTCGTGGTGGAGTCACCAAAGAGAAGGAGTAGAGAAAGGTGAAAGTCCTTGGGGAGCAAGAGAAACCCAGCCGTCAAGGCACATAAGTCAAAGGCAGGTGAAAGAGGAGAGGAGCAGGCACAGCGCAGCACAGAACACAGGAACCAGACGTTTTCCCAGGACAGAGCCCAAGCATCAGCCTCCATTATCGACCATTCCCTCCACAGCATGTAGACTGGTCAGGGCAGATGGCAGAGACGCGTCCTGTCTCGGTTTATGGTCAGAGTATTGTTTCACTACCTTCAGTTCTAGCCCTTTGCTTTTACCTCTCCTTCCTCCAAAAAAAAAGGGAGGAAAAAAAGCTACCCGCTCTCTTACCACTGCCCTTTATAAAGGGCCCATGCTTCCTCCAGGCCCCAAGAAGGCCAAGTAGTCACCTTACAGGCTGGTCTTTGGTCACCATGCAATGCAGCAGCAGCCTTGCTCAGTCATGTGCACAAGCCTGACATGTCCCCATGGACGTGGGCAGATTTTGCCAGCTCATTCCCCTCCGTGGGCCGCACGAGTTTTGGGGTGTTGATAGTTCCAATAGTGCTCCACAGGCTTTTGAGCAGCTTGCCAAGAATACATCAGGCATGCAGAACTCTGAGGGACCTCAGCTACAGAGAAACTATAACATCTCTCCTCCACCTTCTTCCCTCTTACTTAGGAAAATGCATTGATGCGAAACGACATTAGAATAGGTAAAATCTTGAATATGCTCTAATTTCTAGAAGAGTAATTATTTGAAAATATGAGTGCTATAATAACAATTTAACTCACCTCATAGTTGACACAGAAATAAAGATACTCTGATATGCTTACAATTTAAATAACACTCAACTAAACCACATTTCAGGTATTTCATCCTAGCAATCTTGATATGAATTATAGTGTGGGTGACTTTTAATTTATTGTTAGTCTTGCCTATATCTAAAAAGAGTAGCAGTAACTTGTACTTCTAAAACACATGGTAATAAAACTCTTAAAATAGAAATAGAAATGTCTAAACCTTATCTAGTTAAAGATGAAGCAAATGTAAGTAGCCTCTGTGCCAATGAAGTTACTGCAAGCATTATATTTAAGCTTGAGCTTTTCAGTAGCAAAAGTAAGAAGAGAAAGCATGAAGAAAGACATGTCAGTCTTTTGTGAAAGAGAAACTTTTTCTAAGTTCTAAAAATGGTTCATCACACAGAACATTGAATGTAAGGGATAATGCAGTGAATGACAGCTTTACAACAATCATTGTTTATATGTATGACCTATGATTAGATTGTGCCCCTCACCCTCACAGAGTAACAAATTTGCTTTGCGAAAGCTGCAGTCGTCTTGTCTTATAGATATATGGGCTCTAAACTTAAAGACTGTTACGACTTTGTAACTGCCAGAAGCTCACATATGTTCACTCAGCATTTACTAGGGGTCCAGCCCCAGCCTGGTTACAAATTCAGGCCATAGATTAGGTTTGGAACAGATTGAGTTCACACCAATTAGGGCTCACATGTTTATTTCATTACTGAAACTGCAGGATTTCTAATTAATGATTCGATGTTTAAAATCTCATTTTTTAGGAGTTCTTTGGAATTTATCCTCATGTGATGCCGTAAAGATGACAATCATTCGAGATGCTCTCTCAACCTTAACGAACACTGTGATCGTTCCACATTCTGGATGGAATAACTCTTCTTTTGATGATGATCATAAAATTAAATTTCAAACTTCACTCGTTCTACGTAATACAACAGGTTGCCTGAGGTAAAGTCTTTATTTCTTTTTTCCAGTTAATTCCATTATTAAATAATATGTCATAGGCAGATCGATTTTATTAAAACTTACCTTAATTTCCAAGTTTGTTTCAAAATTTAGGCCACTGGACTTTGTTATCCTTTGAGGAAAACTCCATGAGTACGGACTAGTGGCCTGAAAGACTCTTCTGTGATTTAGCCGAAAAAGGCCTTTCAGTCTGAAATTCTGCTGAAATTCCAGTGTTTTCCACTTTAACAGCATTTTTCCAGTTATCAGATTCTGATTGCTAATGTGTTCGTGGCCTGGTTTTTGTTTAAGTTCAAAATGTGATGGCTAAAACCTTTTCAATTTTAAAAGAGTGCAAAGAGATGTGTGGTTTAAACAATCACTGGGTTTGAGTTTTATAAATAAATCAAAATGAGTTCAGATAGTATTTTTAGTCATTATCTTTAGCATGTAGAATCCATAAAGCCTCCCCTCAAGTGTACACAGTATTACTCATTATTTGCCGTTAACACTCATCAGCTCAATTTCTACCAGTTTCCCCGGCATACAATGTCTTGGGACCTGCAAACAGAAGCCTTGGAGCAGAGTGGCATGGTGACAATGAGAGTGGACTCTGGCCTCAGACAGCCCAGCTTCCCCTCTCACTCTAAGCCTCAGTTTCCTCATCTTTAGAATAGAGTTAATAATACCACCCCAGAGCTGTGAAGAATCAGCTTGCATAAAGTGCTTAGTGTTGTGTCTGACACACAGCGAGTACTATTTTTAACATCTAAGCATCTCTGCAACAAAAAGCTTGAAAGGGGGAGGAGGGGCCTGGGCTGCTGCTCTGAAGGCTTTCAGTATTGTAACAGGTGACTGTCGGCCCCCTTGGTAGAGTGCGGGGCGGGGGGATGGGGGTGTGGCGCTGACAATAGTCAGGATCCTGGAAAACTGGCCAGCTCTCTAACTCAGATGCCTGCATCAAAGGGAAGCTTATATATCACTTCTGACGATTTGTGCAGGTGGCATCTCATCCTCTCCAGCACCTAGATCCAGGGAGGCTTTGATCACCCCTCAGGCAGCCTGCCAGGCTTCTGGGAAAGCCCCAAGGCAGGACACACACTCAGCCCCCCGACCCCTACCCCCAGTAATTCCTAAACATTTGGTGAAAAGCTTTCGTGTGAAATCAATGATGAACAAGACAGACTAGGTCTCTGCTCTGATAGAACCACATTCTATTGGAGAACACAGACAGACAGACAAAATAGGTGCCATAAGAAAAGAAGGTGACACAAGAGTTATTAGGTGATCACTTTGGTAATTTGATGTTCTCATACAAGATGATATTTAAACCATAGATCTGAAATACCATAAAGAGCTACTCATTTGAAGATGTGGTCAGGAAAACACGAGTTCTAGGCAACACAAACAGGTAGCGTGAAGGCCCTGGGGTAGGGGTTGGCTCATGGCTGGGACTTAATGGTCAAGGCACAGAGTGAAACCAGATTTTGTAGGATTTTTTTAAATCAAAGAAGGAGTTTATACTTTATTCCAAGTGCCGTGGGAAACCATCAAAGGATTTTAATCACAGGGGTGATGGGAATGGTTTCTGGCTGCAGTGTGGAAGGCTGTGTATGGGCAACAGTGGAGACAGTATATGAGGCTACTGCAGCGTTTGTGGCAAGATGACAGTACAGTGGCCTAGATCAGGTGCTGGGAGAGATAGGCAGATATGGGGATGTTTGGGGGAGGGAGAGCTCACAAGGTTTGCTAATAGATTGAATGTAAGGGGCAAGGCAAAGGGAGGAAAGAGGGATAATACCTAGATCTTTGGCTGGAGCAACTAGGAGCACAGAAGTGCTATAGATGAAGTCAGGGAGAAGAAAGGTTGGAGTGCTGAACAGTTGAGAGTTTTGGCCATGTCCATTTTGAGAACGTGGTAGTCAGAAAAGCAGCTGAGTAAATGAGCCTGGAGTTCTAGAGAGGAATCAGGCTAAAGATAGACATTTGGGAGTCATGAGTCCATAGATTGTATTAAAACCAGGGACCAGAAGTATGGGCTACCTAGAAGAATACAAAGATAAAGATAAGAAGGGACCAAAGTAGCCCTGGGACTCCAGAGGCACCCACAGGCAGAAGAGACTAAAAAGGAAAGGCACCAAGACGGGAGGAAAACAAGGGCAGTGAGGGGTCCCCAGAGCTCACAGAGGAGTGGAAGAGGACAGCTGTTGAGTGCTGCTAAGAGATGACACAAGAACAGAGGAGGGACCACAGGTGAAAGTGTCTCTCCGTCCCCCCAGAAAAACAAACAAACGAACGAAAAACTTAAGATTTGCGAAATCTCAGAGTTAGCCTAGAATCTAATTAGGGCGTATAATAGAACCTTATAATTTGGTATCGATTCATGAAGGCAAACTGATGTCAAAAATTTCAATGTTAATAAGACCTAAAACTTTTCGGGGTATTTTTTATAATTGAAAAAATGAGAAAAATAGCAGCATAAGCAAATCTCCACATTTAATTTGAATGTTTATACACAAAATGATATGTTTCCTGTGTTTGTTCAAGAAGCATTTGTGGCACCTTCTACATGCAAAAGCCAATAGGCTTAGCGGGCTGGAAGGACCTTATGGCCTAACAAAGGTCCTAAAAATAACAACCATGGCTTACAAACACGGCACATAAATGTGGCAGGCACTTTTTTATTTGCTTTATATGTAGCAACTCATCTCTTCCTCACAACAACCCTATGAGGTAGTTACTATTATTCTTCTCTTTTTAGATAATGGGGAAACTGAGGAGGATGGTCCCCAAAATCACTGTTTTAGGAAATTAGAAAGCGATACATCACGCAAGAGATACAAAGCTCAAATGGGAGCTAAATATTATTGTGAGCTCTTGGGATGTTAAAACGTAAGACCCAAAGTGCTTTTTCAAACCAGATCTGCATGGCTGCTGTCTGTTGTCCATTCTCTCAGGTCATTAAGGTAAGGCTCCGTCCCTAACAAGTGCATCGATCTCAGCAGCTCCCACATTTCTCTGCCCATTTAGGAATCTCAGCTCCGCAGGAGAGGAAGCCCGGAAACAAATGCGATCCTGTGAGGGGCTGGTGGACTCGCTGTTATATGTGATCCACACGTGTGTGAACACATCCGATTACGACAGCAAGGTCAGTGCCTGCCTGGCTGTGTGAGGGGACGCGATGACAGATGACAGCAGCTGCCTGATGCTGCTATTTGCATGCCATTAATTCTTTCTGGAATTCTTGCTCTCCTCATTAGGGTACACTCCGGATTAAAGGGAGAGTCTCTCTAAAAGTTAAAGGTTAACAGGGACATGACAACTTAAGAAAATAGCCTTAGAACATGAAAACTAAGTGACTCCATGTGGTAAAGGATCTAACAGGTGGCAGGGTCCTTTGGGTCTCCTGGGTGCACTGTCAAGGTGCTTGCCCCTGCTGCTGTCCCCTCCAGTTCTGTATTCCCTGCTGCTGGAAGCAGATCCATCTGTATTTGAGAATCTACTGGATGAAAGTTCCTGGTGAAGGTACTACAACTTCACCCCCGCCCCAGTGCAGTTCACAGCCTGGAGCCCAGAACCAGCTTTGGATGCCTCTCTCTACAGTCTCAGTCTTGGCCTTTCCCTTCCCTCTGTTGTCATGCTGGTCGGTCTGTTCCCAGCATGAGCCCCTTATCCTCCCCTCCAGTTTTCTCCATCCCTGCCCTAGCGCGGGGCATTCTCCTCATCATTTTTCAGCTGTGACAGCCATCCAGATCCTGGAGGTTGGGGCTGAGGAAGGTGGGAAGGGACAGGAAAGAGAGACTGACTAAAAGTGTCAGGAGTTCAAGGCCGGCTAAGGTACATGGTGTTCAGCATAGACCAGGTGAGGAGAGGCCATAAGAAGTCCTTGAGTTGAAAACGTAGGTCTGAGGGAGAACAGAATGATGAGTGGTAGGCTCAGGGAGAAGATAGAGGAAGAGTTCAGGATGATGGCCAAGTTTTTATTTGAGGCTTATCAAACCAAAAGACCTGCAGACAAAATTGAGAAGAGTAAGCAAGTCGAAAGGGGAGCTTGCCAGGCAAAAGCCGAACTTGATTTTAGACACTCTCAGTGAGGCAACAGTTGACCTCCCAACTAGAGGTATGATACAGACATTAAGGAACAAAAGACCACGTACAGAAGGCAAAATGTCAGCAAAGAAAGAAAACATGTAACAGGTGACATGTAACATGTAAGGAGGAGACAAAGATGCACTTGGAGGAGAGGCAGTCCCCAGAGAGGGGTTTGGTCTCACCTGTTGTCACGAGGATTTCTAGTGCAGTTCTGGCAACTTGGCAGCATTTCTGCCACTGCAGCATCCCTAAAGCAGGAAAACTGGGTATTTTCTCTTCCGGAGCCTTGCACGTCTTAGTTATCATGAAATCAGATCCTCAGATGGACTGAGCATGGCCCTGCACTTTGTCATTTGGGTACTCCACAAAAATTCTAGAATCATAATTCTTTCTTTAGATTGTTTCAGGTTCCCATAAGAAAAAGCAGGTTGTTTCATGTTCTACATCTATTTAATATTGCTGGCATCCAGTACAGAAGCATTTTGCACTAATGTGCTACAATGGTTTTAATTATACGCTGTGTTGGGTTTCAGACCGTGGAGAACTGCGTGTGCACCCTGAGAAACCTGTCCTATCGGCTGGAACTGGAGGTCCCTCAGGCCCGGCTGCTGGGGCTGAACGAATTGGATGACTTACTAGGAAAAGAGTCTCCCAGCAAAGACTCAGAGCCAAGCTGCTGGGGGAAGAAGAAGAAAAAGAAAAAGAGAACACCACAAGAGGATCAAGTTAGTATTTTATTTGACGTGAAAACTCTAAAGTTCATTTTTCTGAGAGTAAGAAATCACATATTTGGCAAGAAAAACTTTTTCTCATGATAGTTTTTCTACATAGCTGTAGCTGAGTCCCACAGAGAGGGATGTTTTCAAGTGTTGGAGATTGTGTTCATTTTGCTTCCGTTTAAATGTGTGTTCTTTGTCTTTCAGTGGGATGGAGTTGGTCCTATCCCAGGACTGTCAAAGTCCCCCAAAGGTGTTGAGATGCTGTGGCATCCGTCAGTGGTGAAACCATATCTGACTCTTCTAGCAGAAAGTTCCAACCCAGCCACCTTGGAAGGCTCTGCCGGATCTCTCCAGAACCTCTCTGCTGGAAACTGGAAGGTACGAGGTCTTCTACTTGCCCACACACCTTTCCATCTGTGCAGTCACATCAGCAGTGATGGTGAAAGGGACACAGTTGTTTAGAGTTTGGAAAGGGTGAGAGGGAAAAAGCGGGGAGATAGCAGTTGAGTCTCGGGATCCAAAATGCGTGTGACGTGGCCCTTCCTGTGAGAAACTGAAGGCTAGCGAGAAAAACAGACAAATCAAGTCAGTACAGTGTAGACTACACACAGGGTGTGTGTGCTGTGGGAGTCTCGATAGAAGGACATCTATCCCAGCCTGGCAGGTGAGGGAGAGGCAAGGAAAGGCGAGAGCCAAGATGTAGGCAGTTTCCTGGAGGGGCAGTGCCACCCAGATGGAATCTTTAAGAATGAGCAGAATTAAGCCTGCAGAATCTGAGGTTGGGGCTGTAGAGGGAGTGATCCAAATAAAAGAACAGGAGAAGAAAGGCCTTAAGGTGAGGACAGTGTGGCTGGTTGCTGGGGCTTTGAGGGCAGGGCCTGATAGCCAGGCTTCAAAAGCTGGGGCCTGACCTACATACCAGATGCGCCACTGAAAGAGTTTAAGCAGACAACTGACACAGGCTGATGAGAACACTATTAGATGTGGCAGTGCAGAAAATGAATTCAAAGAGGAGAGGAGAGGCTGGGATTTCACTGGGGAGCCAGGTGAGAGATGCCTAGGGCCTGAATTAGAGGTGAGGTTGGGGAGCAATGCAGGGAAGGAGAGGGACTCACTGCTCCTCTCTCAGATGCTTCCAAGAAATTCATATGGCAAAAGTTTCCATACCTCCTGTAGGTATGTGACTTCTTTATGAAAATTGAAGGTGATTTCCTACTGTTAACCACTATAAGCATGTTCTTAAAACTTTTAAATGACATCTTACAACTTCCCAGATAATCCTTGCCCTGAAAGGTTTTCAGCCTCTAGAAATTTCCTAAGTACATTTTAGTAGAGTTGTCATGATGATTGTTTTTGGCTGTTTCTTATACCAGTACCTCCCAAAATAATCTTTTGGCCACCATAGTATCCATGCAAGTGAAAAGTATTGCTAGGCCTAAGTATGGTTTCTTTCATGCAGCCAGCTGCTATAATGAATGTATACAGATAATTATGGCCTAGTGCTAAGCCAGTGTGGTTATTTTGTTATTGTTGTTCTTAATTAAAGTGCTAATAGTTTAGCATCTAAGTGCTGGCTCTAGAATCAGAACCCTGGCTTTGAATCCTGGCCTCTCCACTTATTAGCTGGGGCCTAAAATCTCTCTCAACTCAGTTTCTTCATCTGTAAAATGGAGATAATACCTACCTCATGAGGTGGCTGTGAGGATTAAAGGAAATAATAAATGTGGAGGACCTAGGATAGTGCCCAGCATGTAAGTAACAGAATATGACCCAGCGTTCACCTCCAGCTTCTTGTGACTCAAGGATCGTCTGATGGTAATAAAAAAGACAATAATCAAAAGAGATATGAGTTGAGTTGTATAAAATTGCATTTCTGGGATCATTTAGTGAATGAAAGTTATACGGTAAGCTCACTTAAAATATAAACAGTATGTAAAATAGTAAATCAGAAAAAGTAATAAAATAGTAAATCAAAATATTAGATCCTTGGTAAGAAAACAATATAATCATGGCCACAGACAGGAGCTACATGGGGAGCAGTGATGACTGCAGGACTCAGGAAAGGATGTGCTCAGGGCAGGCTGAGCTGATTGTTCTCCACGTGAGACAGGCGTTGGTTCTGTTGCAGGTTTCAGAGAGAGAAGTTGGTAAAGCTGCCTGAGTGCTTTATCCTATTAGCGGTCATGTACTCTGTTTCCCCTGTAGATTTTATTTGATTTGGAAAATAGGAGAATTTGCTTCATATGAAGAGTTTTAATAGGATCTTTGAAATGCATCTTTTCTCTTATTTGTGTTATTAAAGTAATCTATTCTGTTGGTACTCAAGGAACTGAGTGGTCAATCACATATTTTAATGTTCAAAATAGTATAAAGGGCTGGCAAGTCTTTGTCCTTGTATCTTGACCGCAGCAGGAAAGTATTAAATGTTTTATGAGCAACATTTTTCAATTATCCTAAATTTTGAAAGACAGATTGCCTTGGAAAAAGTCAGTGAAAGCTCAAAACAAGATTAAAGACCCATTTTCAAATGTTACCCTTTTTCTTCTTTTTGTGGTGTTTCCCTGATGACTTAGCATTAATTTCCAGTTCACACAGTGCACAAACTTACTCACTGTACAGATTTGCCTCATAATCGCAAAAGAATTTCTTTTTTTTTTTTCTTTTTTTTTTTTATGTGAGGCAACCCTTGGTTGACCTCACAGGTTGCAAGGACCTTGTCAGCTTACAGTCTCTTATTTTTTTATTTTTTATGCCTACAGCACCTGGTCTTCCTAGGTGGTCTCCCATCCGAGAACTAACCAGGCCCCGACCCTACTTAGCTTCCGAGATCAGACGGGATCGGGCTTGTTCAGAGTAGCATGGCCGTAGCTGCAAAAGAATTTCTTGACCGTGGATTTAAAAAAGCAGCGGCAACTAACAAATCTTGATGGAGAAAGCATTTTACACATAAACTTACTTTTTCGCCAGTGTGTATGCGTTATATTGCTCAAAGTTTCTGGAGAATTCCTTTTTTCGGAAGCAAGGAAATTTTCCAAGGAATCTCTCTGAAAGGTTTTGAACTTTAAATATTATTGCAGAGAAAACAGAAAAAAATGACCTGATGGAGGCAGGTTCCCCATTAATGCGCGCTGATGGGTTACCAGCTCCACACTCCTATTTAGAGCCTCTGGATCTGGCAAGGGGCCAACTGCAAAGAAGACATAGATCCTTTCTTAATTATGTTTATGTATCCGAAGTAGAAAGTAATCACTGCCTTCTCTTTTCTGCACAAAAATATCTGGCAGATGGTGGTTTAAGATTTTCAGGCTTTGGGATTTCTTTTTAAATCAGTCATTCTAGCCTATCTTTATCTAACCAAACTATGGTTTTCTCTTTACTGACACCACAGATTTAATCTCCAATTGGAAAGAAAACATTTAATCTATTAGTTCATCTTTTGGAAACAACATCTTTTTTAGGTGACAGTAACATCTGAGAGTTGAACTCTGTTCTATATTACTTAATGCCTTGTTTTGCTCACTAGTTTGCAGCGTACATCCGGGCGGCCGTCCGCAAAGAAAAAGGGCTCCCCATCCTTGTAGAACTTCTGAGAATGGATAACGATAGAGTGGTTTCTTCTGTGGCAACTGCCTTGAGGAATATGGCACTAGATGTCCGCAACAAGGAGCTCATAGGTATGTTTTCTAGCGACCAGGTGAGCTATAAAGGGAGAGTTACTATAGCATTTATAAAACTTTTCTGTTGACTTATAAAAATATGACATCTAAAATGATTAGCAAATAAGTCCTAGTCCCCGTTTTCTTGGCATATTTGGGCACCCTGCTATCTATCCTTGGTGACCATTCCTTTCAGCAAGAGACAGCCTCATTAATTAAACCTTGATCAGGGAAGGTATATTTTCAGAAAAGCTAGCAATTTCAGTTATACATTACAACAATACGTGATAGATTTGGTGTCTATTTCCTAAGAGGTGCATTTCTTGAGCAACAGAGAAAAATTTTAATTCTCCTTTTCTGATTTTTGAGACTGATGTCCACTAGTTCACCAGCACTGCCATGTTCTAAATAAAAAAAGAAACCACAGGAACATTTGTAGCTTTTCTCTCTCAGATCTGTGTAAATGCTCACCCCTAGGCAGAGTCTCCGTCCCAAGGCCATTTCCCTCCCAGGGCTGGGTCAGGACTAGGGTAAGGCAAGGGAAGCACACAGGGTGCAAAATTTAGGAAACATTCACCTTCGGCTCCGTCCAGATGTGGGGTTGGCACTTGCATGAACCTGAGAATGAGCACCTCTTCAAGTTCTGCACCCTAGGCACCGTAGCTTGCTTGCCTCCAGGGCGTTGCCACATCGCATGCAGAATACGAGGTAAAGAGAAGATCAGAGACCCTCCAGGATACCTCAGGTTAAATCCTAGGTCTCCTGGGGTCCTGTATTGAGCCCTCCTAGGCTCCACTCCTTCATCTAAGTTGAAAACTTCCTCAGCCCCATCTCTGATCTGACGATGCCAGCTATCCTCACCATAGGTCTGCTGTGAAAATGAAATGAGAGGGTGAGGCAGCTACATATAAACCACCAAGCTCCACGCCAGTCCCACAGCTGATGGCAGATGAGGAAGTTGGGTAGAGAAATTTTATAAGATCCTATGTGGATTAGTGAATATATGTTGAACTCATTAAAATATGCCTGCCATGATAGAGAGACAAAGATGGCGGGGGGAGGGGGGTGGGGAGAAGAACAAGGGCAATAATGTGTACCTTAAAAGAGCTGCTGTAAGGATTTGCTGTGGCAGCTGACACAAAAGCCCCTCACGCAGTGCCTGGAGGAATTGCTGTTTTAAATTATTGCCCAGATTACCCTGCTCTTAAAACATCATTTCTTTAAGCCAAATCATCCCCCCAGGAGGGAAAGGAGCTCCTTCCCACCCTGTTCTGACAGTCTGGTTTGTGCCTGATTCTAATAGATGTGTTAGAGCTCTTAGTTCCCACATTTCCTTGAGAGAACTCCTCTATTTTTGTTACATCTATATTGTTTGAATTTCTTATAAAAAGTCATGTAATTTGAGAGTTCTTAATGCTGAAAAATAAAGGGTGACAACATAAACCCTATGGCCTATCATTCCCCAACTGGGAAGAGACGCAGGAGAGCAGAAGGTGCAGGGCCAACACCACCAAGCGCCAAGTCCTTTGGGAAGAAAGAAGGTATAGTCAGAATCCTGGCCTTCTCTCGATGCATCCCTATGCTTTCTGTGACTATCCCAACTCCCTTTTAAACTTTCACAAGCATTTTCTCTCTCAACTGATGAGCTTTTTTTTTTTAACCCACCTAGAGCACTCTTGACCCATTTTATGAATCACTTTTTCTTGTTTCCGTATAAAGATCCCCTTCTTCCTATGAGTTCTGAGCCCTTCCCAGATTCTGGAGGTGACTCAAATTTACCCAGCACTTCTGTTCCTAAGAACCATCCCCTTCTCTGACCCCTTCACTCTCTCCTCACATCCATCACCAGCACTAGCAATAGACTTTCTCTTCAGAGCCATTTTTCACAAGAAACAAAGTTTTGTCACATCATAAAAGTTCCTGCATCTTCACCTGAGTCGGACCAACCCAGCTGTCTGAAGCGGCAGGCTCCGAGGGAACCGCTAGGCTCACTCACAGGCAGAGTGAGCTGTCTTATCCCAAGCCTCAGGAGCACAATTTAAAGTTGTGCCTTAGCAAAATGACAGATTACATGTCACGGACCTTTTGGTCATTTGTGAGTATTCAAAATCACCAGTGCTAACTTATCATCTCTTCTTCAAAACTACATTTATCTTCTGGCTTACGGTGTCATCAGTGTTTTTCCACTCTTCATAATAATGTATGCTGTAAGCCAGAGTCTTCCCTTTGACGTGCTGTAAATTATGCAGCATGCAGTCAAGGCTTGTCTTTTACTGCTTACCAGTGTATATAAATAGGACTTTAATAAAAACTCATTCAGTATCCACTCAGTTATTACCGGGGGGACACTAAGAAAATATTTACTTGAGCTTTAGTTAATTTCTTTTGTTTGTAGTACAATTATTCCAGTTTGTCAGTTGGTAATTGAAATTGGAAAAGCTAGAGATAATCTGTTTTTGGAGAGGAATAAAAGAAATTGAGTATCTGGAAAGAAATGGCTTCAATAGCTAGGGGACTCCCCAGCCTGTCCTGTCAAGAACTTTATTATTAGTGAATTACTCCTGGGAGATAACATACCCATAATTTTAATATCAGAATTTTAGTTATGTCTTCCTTCAAAGAAACTAACATGTTTTTATCACGGCTGCTGTCAGACCAGCTGATATATACCCTCAACTTGGTAAAAATGGGTAACCGTGCTCAGTTCAAATGTTAAGATCCAGCAAGATTTAATGAAGAGTATTGTTTGGCAGTCTTATTTTGTCCATTTTTAAAATTTATTCAAAGATAAGTTTTTAAAAGCTTTAAGAGGAAGCTGAGGTATTTTTGCTGCATAGGAGTGGAATTGAAAATAAAATTTGCTGTCGTGATTCCTTTATTTCTTGCTGTTAATGAAAATAGTTGAACTAAAGAGACTTGATTGGTATACTCAGTTTTTATATTCTTATTTACATTGTCTTTCAGCGATTTACAGTGATGTCTTATAAACCGATCCTTTCTTCAGGTGACATTGCAATAAATGTTACCCTTCCCCTTACAGTTATAATATTTGTCATTTTATTCTTCACCATGTTTTTTTTTTTCTATTATTGTCTCCTTTGAGCTATTGTTTTTAAGAGACTGCACAGTCACAGTCTTTCAGTAACAAAAACCTAGCACCTCCTGAAAGTAGAATGAAATCTTTTGCATTTGGCAGGTAAATACGCCATGCGAGACCTGGTCAACCGGCTTCCTGGAGGCACTGGCCCCAGCGTGCTGTCTGATGAGACCATGGCAGCCATCTGCTGTGCCCTGCACGAGGTCACCAGCAAAAACATGGAGAACGCCAAAGCCCTGGCCGACTCGGGGGGGATAGAAAAGCTGGTGAACATAACTAAGGGCAGAGGAGACAGGCAAGTCTAATGCAAGGAGACATGATGAAGAGGCTCTTATTCCTGGAATCTTCCTGTGATAAGGGCCTTCGTTAAGGATATGATTTCTTTATTTCTGTATTTCTTACATGCCGATAAGCTAAGCAGTTCCTAGCGGGTACAACCTGTTTTGCTGGGACAGGCATTTCCGGTATGTGGCCCCTTTTCTGGTTTTAATTCATTGTAACACCCCTACATTCATTTATTTCTGCCTCTTAAAGCTACATTTGGTCGTACGATCCTGGAAGAATCAGAAAAGCCATCATGAGGAAAATCTGGGGTCACCATTTCTCTTGCACCGTTGGCTCTGCTCCAGGCTCAGGGGCCTGTTCTGCAAGAACATCTTGCATCTTCCATTTGGGGATTGATTTCTCTGCAGGTGCCCAGAAAGTACTAGCAGCACCACTCTGCAGGAGGGCCTGCTGTGTGGCCCAGGATGTGCCCTGTGCTTACATCCTCCATTTCCCTTTGCTGCTGGATTAGAGAATCAGGGGCAAAAGTAGAAGGCTTTTGTCATAGAGCTATAGCATGTCAGTGAATTTGCCTTACTATCAGATGAGAGACTCCTTCAAGGAAGTAGGAAGTAGGGTTGCTCGGTACCCTCTCAACACAATGGGAAAGCAGCCACCTGATCCGTAGTAAAATGGACCCTCTCTCCCCACTCTCCACCCCCTTCCCTGCTCTGGTCCTCACAGCACTGATTTCCCCTTGATGTGTTATTTACTGCTTTTTCTGGTGTCTGACTCCCCCAGGAGCAGAGACTTTGTCTTTTTCTCCGCTGCTATATCCTCTGCATCTAGAACAAACCTGGCCCAGAATAGATGCTCAGTAAATACTTATTAATTGGCTGAGTGACAGTACTAGAACTTAGTCTTTTAGTTTATACTTTTGAGGGAATGTATAAAATATGAGAATGATGTAACAAAGCATATTCTCAAACCCCCACCCCCAACTCCCCGGAAACTACACCTATCCACATTAACTGTATTTCCGTTCAGTCTTTTTTTTCTTACTCTTTGTATTTCATTAGCGGTAAATGCATACACTCTCATTTTTATTTCAAAGAAAATGAAATGTTACAGGTAAAGCTGAGATCCACTCCATTAACTCCCTCTCCTAGTCCCCTCCCCTCTCCCCTGAGGTAACGTAATCACGCTTTGTGCTCTTAAAATTTTGTTAGATAGCCTTCATTCTTGAAAGGCATATGAAGAAGTTGGAGAAATCCTGAACCAGTGCCAACCTTTGTGTATAAAAAAATTATTACTCAGTCTAATTTGTTTTTCAAAATAAGAAATCGAGAAAGTCCAAGATCAAATTAAGTTGTCTTCTGAACACATATTTACCTTTCCTTATGATTCATTCACCAAGTACGTATTGCCTACCTGGTGTGTGCTACAGCAGTGAGCAGATCACACAACCACCTCTGCCCTCAGGTAGCTTACATTCCATGTGCAAGCTACACGAGGTACCAACTGAGTGAGAAACACACTTAGCCTATCAGATGGTGCTGAGTGATGGGGCAAATAATAAAATCAAGGAAGGTGGTAGGTTGTGCCCAGAGTAAGGGGAGGAGATTATAGTTTTATACCTGGTGGTCAGGGAAGGCCTCACAGGGGTAGTGCCTTTTGAGCATAAGCCACAGACTGGGAGGAAGGAAGGGAGGGAGCAAGCACTGCAGCTTTCTGGGGGAGAGCATCTCAGGCAAAGGGAGCAACAGACGGGAGGGCTCTGAGACAGAAGAATGCCTTGCATGTCTGATGAACAGCAGAAAGCCAGTGCGGCTGGAACAGGACGAGTCAAGGGGGAAAGAGGAGGAGGGAAAGCAACCAGAAGTAGAGGACCCTGTGGGTCAGCATAAGGGCTTTGACTCTTACCCTGAGCCAAACTGGAAGCCATTGGAGCGCTTAGCAGAGGAGGGATACAATCTGACATCCCTGGAGGATCATCATGACTTGACAAACCTTCCTCTCCACCCCAGCAGAGATTTAGGATGGCAGCAGTTGCAGTGGTAAAGTGGTCGGTTCTGACATGGTTAAAACATAGAGTCAACAGAATTTGCTAAAGGATTAGATGAGCAGGTTGAGGGAGGTAAATGTCAAGGATGACTCCACGGCCTTCGGCAAAAGAGACCATAGGATGGAATTGCCACTTAACAACATGGGGAAACCTGCAGGAGAAGCAGGTCTCAATATTCGAGGTGTATTTTAGACACCCACTTGGAGTGTCTAGTCAGCAGGAGAATATGCTTGAGTTCAGGATAGAATATAAATTTTCTAGGCTAGAATATAAATTTTGGAATCATCAATATATAAACAGCGTATTTAAAGTAGTGAAATGGGCTGAGATCAATAAAGAAGTAAATGTACTAAAGAAGAAAAGAGGCTTGAGGGCTAATGCCCCTCATAGTTAGATGTCAAGGAGATGAGGAGCCAGCAAATGAGCCCAAAAACGAGTAGCCAGAGCATTCAGTAGGAACCCGAGAACATGAGGTGTCCCAGGAGCCAAGTGAAGGGGTATTTCAAAGGCAAGCACGTGTCCCATGCTCCCACTCAGGTAGGACAAGGATTGAGACCTGTCCAATTGAACAATATTTTTGAGGTCATAGGTTTAAGAGAAGATGGGCTGAGAGAAATTAGAGATGAGAACACGTAACTCTTTTGAGGAGTCGTGCTGCAAAGAGCAGAGAAACTTCCTTGCTTTTCTCGAGAGCCAGGTTTCTGCTCATAGAATTTGTCTCTAAAAATACCTACACTAGCCATTTGTGTCAAAGTGTGTACCTGGCACATTCCTGCTTTGTCAAGTTTTGCAGATAGTCCTTGGAGTCAGTCATAGGAGTCAGTCATAGAGTCTGCCTTTCGGCCTCTGTCCCAGCTGCCTAGCACTTAAAGACAGGGATAAACAACAGCAGGAATGTCAGAACCCACTGAGAACGGGATGGCCGTGAGGTGTCAAGACCCTTCGAGGTCATTGTGGGTGTCCGAAATTCCATTTCCATTCATGTCTTTGAGGTATCTCCTTGCTCCGTGGTCCATTTTGAAAACAAAATTCAGACAACTGTGAGTGGGTTGGTTTGCCCTGGTTCTGCCCTTGACTCGTCAGGAACACTAAGAAGAGTGAGTTTTGGGTGGAAGGTAGGGTGGAGGTAGATGCAAAAATCCTCCACTCCGGGAACAGAGAGGGTGAAGGCCCTGAGTTTGCCTATATTCTGCCCTCACTAAAACCCTCAGAATCATTAGCAACCCATATTCCGTTGTTAGAGGTGGAGACATGCCTACAGTTTATTCACCTCTCTTCTCCGTCTTCATGAGGGTTTGTTTAATGGGAAAGATAAGGAGTAAAAGAAGAAATCTGATTTTAGATCCATGATGTACATTTAAAGTCAGTTTTCAGCGTTAAAATGGATTCTGAAGAGAGAGGTATTCAATTGCCCTTAGGGTTGACTGCTTTGCTCTCTCCGCCCCTAACCCCTAAGGTGGAGAGGCAGGAAGCCGCACCTCCCTCTTTACATCCTGGTGAGGCCACGCATTCAGAGCAGCAGCTCCCGGGATGAAATGCAGACTCAGCGTCAGCAGTGCTCACAGAGTACCAATCTGTGTTCAGTAAAATGTCTTCAGAGTGGGGAAGTAATAACAGCATATTTTTAAATCAAACATTAGAGCACATATATACATTTGTTTACATAGCAGTATAAAATAAATGATAAAGGAATGAAGGCATTTTTATCAAAGCCTAATGGGTAGGGAAGAACATATTAAATTAACTTGGGAGGGTCCTCACTCAGGTTGTGTGATCATCGTTGTTAATCCCAAAGCTCCAGCAAGGTCAACCCCTTGGTAGACATGGGGAGAAGCTGGCAGCTCCCGTCATGGGGAGGCTAAAAGCGGCCCTCAACTTAGAGATCCTGTGTTCATCCCACAGGATCATAAGGAAGCTGTGTTCATACCACAGCTTCTCACTGCAGAGCCGACTGCCTGAGAGCCTCGCTTTGGTCTTCACCACCCCTGGCCAGCCCTGAAGCTGACCTACTCCCGGGCGCACCTAATTCTTTGGTGGTATTTTCTAGCAGCAGCTTCCATGCCCTGTGGTCCTTAGAGAGGAGGCCTCATGGTCACTGGTTCACAGACAGAATCTCTTTAAGTGGAGCCCAGGGCTGTGCCGCCCCCACTTATGAATATCCTTGCTCTTCCTAGATCATCTCTGAAAGTGGTGAAGGCAGCAGCCCAGGTCTTGAATACACTGTGGCAGTATCGGGACCTCCGGAGCATTTATAAAAAGGTAACTCACAAGAATAGCTCTGGCATAATTAGTATTCATCAGAGCACTCATTTGTAATCATTTATTGTAATGAAATGTCATTATTCATTTTGAGAGGTTTCTTTTTCTCTTTTAACTCCACAGGATGGGTGGAATCAGAACCATTTTATTACACCTGTGTCAACATTAGAGCGAGACCGATTCAAATCACATCCTTCCTTGTCTACCACCAACCAACAGATGTCACCCATCATTCAGTCAGGTTAGTGGGTAAACTCCACTCTTGGATGAGAACATTTGTGTGACAGAACACTGTTTCCCAACCAGAGAAGATTGAACATAAGCTGATTAAGCCTGTCATATTCAAACACTCTTTGCTCTTCCAGCCGAAAGCCTTCTCTGGGAATTAACATGCGACCGTAAACAACAAACCCACTTTCCTCCTTTCATTTTAAGCGTTTTTGCAAGGTTACACCAACTATGTTGCAAAAGTATCCCAGGGCCCCCTTCCCCAAGACTCTGCTTCATTAGGAGTGTGAAGGGGCCCAGGAGTCTGCATTTGACAAGCTGGCCCAAGGATGTGTGGAGAAGAGAGGAGCACAGTTTGAGAACCCCTAGGTTGTGCCTGAAAATGGCTGCCTTGCCTGCCTGCTGGCCGTAAGTTTGGAATCTCTTCCAAAGTGATTTCGAGTTTTCTATGTGAAAACTGTTACAAACAGGGTCCATTAAACAAGATCTTACGACCCACAGCCTGAGAGAGCCATGATCTCCTCCTATATCTTCCTCTTCAGCATGTAAACCTCCTTCCCCTAGCCGTATTCCAGGTACCCAGCATCCATGACTAATAGGAACAGGCCCTGCGTTTTCAAGTTTACAAAAATTATCTATGATTTGGAAGTTGGGAATCTTGGCAACCCTGCTACCTGCTTATTGGTGATACATAATTTGGTAGAATTGGAATGTTTTGAGACTCAGACTTTTTTTTTTTTTTTTTTACATTTAAGAACAGAATATTACTACCAAGTTAAGTCAGTCCTGTAAATTTAATTAACTAAATGAAACAAAAGTAATATCTCTTTTTAATTTGGCTATAAATCTCCCATTCTGACATATAAATATTATCAGTTGTATTCAACTGTGCCACTGCTGGCAGTCTTATTTCTCATGTGGACATATGTGTCCAAGAAGACTAATATATGACCAGTTGTTCTTGCCACATAATTGGATGTCTCCACTTGTACCATGAATTTTTAAAAATTAATCTGGGCCTATTGCATATGACGTGTGTGTGTATATATATATATATATCTTCGTTTTTAAATTATGAATTGTCTTCTTCAAAGATACCCGTGCTTTGTTTTTGACATCTTTGCTGAGCTCCCAGGTGTAGCCTGAGGCTGTCTTGTATAAAAATGTTGAGAATTCTTTGGAGACTGAGAAATAGGGGTGCCGGGGGAAGCAAGAGATTTGGCTGTTTAACAAAAGGCATGTGTACAGGCAGAAGAATAATTTCAGAAAGATTAAGACATAGTTACTGAGCAATGAACTCGTTTTGAGGACCTCTTAAATGCACACACTGGACAGTGTTGGCTAGCCCCCGTCCAAGTTCCTAGGTACTTTTGGATTTTGTTCAGAGGTAGGATATCATTCACACTCGTTTCTCCAGCTCTCTGAGGGGCTGATCATCCATCCCTCAGCACTAGAGTTGGCTTATGGGCACCTTGTAATATAATTGTGGAAGGCAGGTGAGTATGTTCTGTCTTAGCACTTCCTAGAAAATGAGCAAGGCGAGTAGCACATGGACACTGCTCATGAATGCTCACCCTTGTTTAACACAGAGCAACCTTGTGTCAGTGACATGACTTTTTAAGGAGAGAATTTCCATGTCGGCATCAGTGCACGCAAAACTACTGATGGCAAGGTCTGGGCGCTGCTGCTTTCCAGTGGCTCAGATGAATAAGTGGCCATTCACTTATAATTAACTTTAGTGCAAGCAAGATGATTTATTAGAGAAAAATAAAAGTGATGTGCAGTGTTTCCCTTCTGTGCAAGAACATCCAAAAGAAGACCCATGGATAGATGTGTTATTATTAAATGTTTGGTTCAAGCTGGGATTAAAAAAAAAAAAATCTGGGCCTTTGTGAGGCAGGGCGTCCCAGAACCCTGAGCTTTTTGATGAGCTGGGCTTACTGAGTTTACATAATTTCCCTGACAGCCAATCACCATAAAGAGAATTATAAATTTTATGGGCTGGGAACTCTCATTCAAACACATTTAGAGACGCAGATATTTTTTAAATAATTAGAAATCAAAATAGCCCATAAAGCACCTACTTATTTACTGAAGAACTATACTATACATAAAGGGTAACAGATGGGTGTTTTACAAGCAGCTGAACTGAGCTCATAAAGTAGCAAACGTAACTCTTGCATGGTTAGTCAGTTATTCTCACTCAGTTTCAAAGGCCCTATCGAGTCACTGAGGCCTGCTGTTGGGGAAACCTGCATGACTTCTGCACTGTACTTCTCTACCTGGGCAGCCTGCACTTCAGCTCTCCGGTGTGCTCAGGTACTGACGGCACTTCACAGCGGTGGGCCTGCAGGTCGCCTTCCAGTTAACTCAGGGTTGGCTGCTCCGCAACTCACAACTCACAGCATCGCTAAGAGCTGATATTTAGGGCCAGCTGCGTGTCATTTGTAATTACTGATCTTTGTTTTTCCAGAGAGGATTTTCCTGAGACACTGACAGTCTGATTTCTCTTTCTTCTCCTCTTTCTCTTTCTCTCTTCCTTTTGCCTCTTCCTTCAGTTGGCAGCACCTCTTCCTCACCAGCACTGTTAGGAATCAGAGACCCTCGCTCTGAGTACGATAGGACCCAGCCACCTATGCAGTATTACAATAGCCAAGGGGATGCCACACATAAAGGCCTGTACCCTGGTAAGATGCCAGTTGGGTGTGTGATAGAGTACCTTGAAAAGCCGCGTGTTTCCAGGCACTCGGCCAGTGGCCTGGGAAGTCACCCGTGCCTGCACTGAGATGGTCCCCCAGCAGCAAACCCTGTTCCAGTCTCTCCATTTCCTGCTTCGGGGGCTGCTGCCTTTCTGCTTGTTTTAGGTTTTATTAGCTGGGGTAGTGGTCTGGTGACCACAAATGGAAAGCACTGCATCCAAATGAGAAGTGGTTTCTGGCTCCCCTGCAGCACAGTCCTTTGTCCTGCTCCTCCCTGCTCGAGCGGTCTCTCCCTGTGTGTCCCACTGCATCAGAACCCTGAGCTCTGTGCCACTTTGCAGGGCCACATATCCCAGACTGGCCTGAGAATGGAGGTCAATTTCATTTACATTTTTCATGGAAAAGAGTTTGAATGAATAACAAAATGTATAGTGTGATTCTCCTCAGAGTGATTATTTTTGAAGAATAACAAAAATAATGTTACATAGTATTGATATTTTATGTCTTATTCTGAAAGCTGTGAATAAAATTTGTTGAAAGGATGCCAACTGAAGGGTTACCAAGATTTCATATTGTCCCATTCTCAACTATTTTGCATATTATAACTACTCTAGAGGTTTCAAATAAGGCAGCGTGAGCTATCCAAAAAAAGTGCTATTTTCTCAAAAAGACGTATTTATCAAAAAGAAATAAAAGCTGGTGGCAACTTAACTGCTGGGGGAGCAGTCTCAGTTGTGCTGTTGTCTTTGTAATTTCACAGGACTGTTTACTAATCGACTGTTGTTACTATGGCAATTAATAGCTCAGAAAATTGCAGATGCTACATTTCCAACATCAAGCTCTTTGCAAAGGAAATGCACACACAAACTGAAGTGCATTGTTACTTCAGATTTGCAGCAGCCTGCTTCATTTTAAAGATCGCTTCCTTAGCATGCGCCCTTCTGTATCTTCTTTGCTTGCTTCAATAAACTAATTTGCCTCAAGTATGTTTCATTTTCCTCATTAAAAAATTAATAAAAATCTTTGCTAGCCTTAGCAATAATAAAAGGGTAACTTATGACATCATCAGCATCATCGGGAGTCTACTGTGGACTCTTGAAGACAGCTTTCTAATTACCAAGTTCTTTGTGTTTTAAAACGTACTTAAATATGGCAGACACAAGAATATTGCCTCCACTTGCCCAGACTGCTTAGAACACGCCTGTGCCTGCTCTTTCCAAGACCTGGGATTCTGAGTCAAAACTGTTCTGAAGGCATGGACCTTGTTCTAATGTTTCCCTTCCTCCATCTGACCCAGTGCTCTGGCTCAGAACCCTGGAGAAGTGGTCCTTGGCCCAAGGAGCAAGGCTGCCGTTCAGAGCCAGCCAGGAAGATCTTCGCAGGCGTGAACAGTGCCCCACACAGTGACCGGAGGTTGAGAAGGAACCCTTTTTAGACAGGCTATGCATTGGCTTTGCTTTTTGGTGAAACACACACAGCCTATTTTGCCATATTCATTAGTCCCTAACAGCCCTGGGGTAAGCAGCAGCCAGGCTAGATCCAAGAACCCCAGGCTGTCCCCATCTGTGCTGGCACTGGGGAAGGCAGGCCACGTCGGGGACGGCACCAGCCCTAGTACAGGGAGACCGCACAGCCTAATGGACCAGAGTAATGAGCACTAGTTTTAATTTCGTAAAATATTTTCTTACAGGCTCCAGCAAACCTTCACCAATTTACATCAGTTCCTATTCCTCACCAGCAAGAGAACAAAATAGACGGCTACAGGTGAATTTGCAATATCATTTTTACAGAAGGCCGATTAGCAGGGATCAACACAGTAAGGGGTCCGCGCCGGTGGACTTGCCAGAGCTGGGCCAGTACGCCAGGGGCCGAGGAGCTTTCTCTGGGGATCATCACTCCTCGGAAGCTCATCCATGGTTTAAGCAAATCACTTGCACAGTAGCCTCATATCCTTGAATTCCAAATCAGTGCTGCTGAGACCACCGTGCCACTGACGGGAACCTGCTGAGAAGTCTATGATTCATATTCTTTGCCCAACAGTTTCCTTTTTCCATTCTTTTTTTTTTTT
>NW_024354875.1:22202357-22214142 GCF_902729225.1 Pteropus medius
AATGAGGCAGGGTGTCCTGCGCGATGCCCACATGTGTTTCACTTTGCTTCCTTACAGATGGATGTATTACCCCTGACTTGGGGAAGTATTTTCCTTTAGAATTGGGTTTGCTCACGTGTCTCTTCTAATTTTACCACTCTCCTGCCTGGAGGTTGCTCGTTCTTTTAATAGTACAGCAGGGTTTCCAAAATGCAACTGTTGTTCACCAAACTACATATTTCTTTTACATTTGAGGGATGGATGGACGCAGTCCTCATCTCTGAGATAACATGTTTTAAAAGATGGTTGTACAATTATATAACTATCCAAAGCCCCAGAATCCAGCCTCCAACTAAATTCATCATGGGCTAATGGTTCCCCTGTGTCACAGTGAAAACTAAGGCCATCCTTTCATTGGGCGTCCCCCGGGAATAGGCCCCTCCATGCAGAGCACAAAGCTGGGCCTCTCGTGAGAAGGGAGGAAGCCAGGGCCTATCTTGGGCTCTCCTGAGACATCGACTTCTAGAGGCCTTAGAATAGGACTTGGACAAACTCTGCAAGCCCACCTGTAAACTTAGTTTAAAATCCTTTAAGTCCATTAGTAAACATAGTGTGTGCACCAGAAACAACTTTGACTCATAAGCTCACAAATATTGAATACTACTTTAAAAATATGAAGCAGGAAATCCACATTAATTTTCCTTAAACATGTATTTCCAAAAATTGCTTTGATTTATTTGCTTTTTCATTTTGTCAACAGCATCAACAGCTGTATTATAGTCAAGATGACTCCAACAGAAAGAACTTTGATGCATACAGATTGTATTTGCAGTCTCCTCATAGCTATGAAGATCCTTATTTTGATGAGCGAGTTCACTTTCCAGCTTCTACTGATTATTCGACACAGTATGGACTGAAATCGACCACAAATTATGTAGACTTTTATTCCACTAAACGACCTTCTTATAGAGCGGAACAATACCCAGGGTCCCCGGACTCATGGGTGTAGCATCGAGATGCTCAGTAGAGGAACTCTTTCTTTCTAACCTTGTTTGGATTGGTATGAAAAGTCCGTCGTGCTGATTTGCGGATGAAATGTGAAAGTGAAATGGAAGGAATGAGTGAAGAGCATATTTTTTTTCTTTTTTTTGAGGAATTATCAGGGAAGTGAGGGAACCTTTGGGAGAGAGGACTTTCTAAGCTCTATTTAGGTGTTAAATCTAATTACTTATAGATTTCGTAGTCTGGTGACGGTGTGGGCGATGTGATGAGAGATTTGAGAAATGGGTGAAATGAAATGGGGGATGTGTAGGTCAAATCAAAGATGATTTTTTTAATGTGAATAAAGTTATGTTCTGATAGTTTGTACAGAAAAAAAAATGGATGCCCTTCATGTTTTATTGCTATTAGTAAATGTCAAGATCGTATACTATTATGTCTTGTAAATTTCTTTTGTTGGTGTAAATATGGAAATGCCACATTGGTTAAAGTGCCATCATTTGTAATGCAGTGTGTCATTTGAAAAGAGATTTAAAGAAACTGACAGCTTAAAAAACAAATGGGAAACCCAAGGAATCGTTAGCAATTAAAAACAAACTGCGACATCTTTTGTTTTCAAAATGAATAGTGTACCTTTGAAGCACAAAGTCCAGTCTGGTATAGCAGCGTCATGGCCATTCCTGCCTCTTTCATAGGACACTTCACTGCCATTTTCTATGCACATGAAAGAAAAATAAATGTGGAAATTTCATCCTTGGAAATTTGTTCCCTGTTCTTTTTTAAATTTTCTGTGTGTAATACAGAAAAGCAGATTTAATACATGAGAATCTAATTTCATGTTGGAAACAGCTTTGATATATGCAACTATTTTGGACTTTTCCTAGTTATAAACAGTTGATAGACTTCATGAGATAGACCATACCAAAGAATGAACCTATAGACCTCTTTATCTTAGTATTTTTATTTCTTGGGATCTATTTTGAATCTAATGCACCTTGCTCTTTTGTCGTGGTTTGTTTTTTTTATTTTTTTCAGACTGCTGTATATATTTGACACCACTTTTCCCATGCTAGAAATTTCATGTGGCAGCCCAGCCATAACTATATTGACAGACTCCTTTTGGCATCGTCTTTAAGAACTCAATAACTGCACAAGAACCTAAACAAATTCTAAATAATTGTTTTGCTGAGTAATTCCAGGAGACATGATAATTCCTGGATTAGAGACAGGGTGGAGGAAGCCCCAGCCACATGGTAGGCAGGAGTCCCGATAATACCAAGCATTACTCGTAAGCTTTTCTCCATCTGTGGAGACAACGAGCGCACCAGCCCCGAGAGGTCCAAAGTCTGAGGCCTTCCCAAGTCTTGCGGTTTCCACCCTGGGTTTTACATGGAAAACAACCCGCATGGCAAGTCAAATCCAAAGGTGTCAACTTAGCTCAGATTAAAATGTGTGTACTTGGGCTTGTGAGGATATGGAAAGACCCAAAAGAAAAGTGCTTTTCCTTGCCAAATGGACTGCAGCCCAAGGTTAGGATCCAAAGTGAAATGGAAATCGAGTAGAAGCAGAGAGATTCTTAAAATCTGCCAGTGGGGAGCCTTTCTGGTGTGCAGGCTTTCTGAAATGACACCTGAGCCAGTTCCCACACCAGACTACCCAGCTGCCCCTGGCAGAGCTCAGAAAGCAGCCCTCTAGAATGCGGAGGCTGCCAAATTTCCCCCGAGAAACTGGCAGCAGGACTTGTGAGGTGTCTGGTATCCATTTGAACTTTGAATCACTTTTACTTCCCTGGACCTAATATTTTGTGGCTGGATTAAAGGCCCTCCCTCACTTGCGCCAGGAATACAAGGGAAACTGCAGCTGGCCTGAGCTTATTGACAGTAACTGACTCTTGCTTTTAGTGACCTCATTAGTCTTTGAGGTAGCTTAGTGGACCCAGTTCCCCCACTCTGATAGCATTTCAAAAACTGATCCAAATTTGGGTTGCAAAGAACTCCTTGACCTAATGGGGCCAAGAAAGAGGCCTGTGGGTAAGGAACGAGCAAACCAGATGCCCTCTAAAGCCTCTCCCTTGTGACCAGAGAAAAGAAACGGCAGGAGGAGCTCGAAAGGTACAAAACTACCATTGATCAAATACCTGAGTCCACTCTTTCCTCCAAGATGTAGGAATAAACAAGCTCTGCTAAAATAAAATTGACTTATTGCTACCCTAATATCACCAAGTAGCCTCAGAATTCAGCCTTCAGTAAGAGGTCTGTGGTTCTCTGCTCAGCCAGGAGTTAAAACACTTCTACTCCATCTTGAGGGTCAGGGCTGAACTGAGCCAATGTTGGTGAGCTAAACCAGTGTGTCTTCCCTCTGACCGCACATTAGAATTACTGGGCAGCTTTCACAACTAGGAGGGCCCCGCCCTGATCAGTCAAAACCACAGGAGGTGAGTCCTGGCATCAGTATTCTTGAAAAGCTCCCTGCATGGTTGCAGTGCTCAGATAGAACCACTTGGCCTGCACACCATTCTCACTACCTTCCTGCCCTGTGACCTGAAAATTTAGTGGGTGGAGTTTGCCTGGAAGAGGGTGATTGAGATGTGGAGTGTTATAATTGGGATCTTAATCTTGGAAAGTCAGAGATGAGATTTTTCCTTCTTACCAGAGTATATCTTTTGCCCACACTTCTCTTTTTTAAAGTTATGTTCTTTGAAGCCTATGGGCGTTTGTCAAAAATGATGATTTCACAGACCTATAACTTCTAGTCTTCAGTCCCTGGCCGATGTTTGGTTGTCCATATGATTGCTGATTCTTGGAGTGAAATACCAATAGTTTACCAAGCACTCACTATGTGCTACAAATTCACATGCATTATCATTTAACCCTCACAGCAAGTGTACAAAGTCTGTACTAATATCTCATTTTACAGATCCTGTAGCAAACTTGTTATTTCTTGAAAATGTTTTATTATTGTCTTAAATTTGCCAAGTGAACCTCTATCACTACTCTAAAGGAAAAACCATCATCGCTGGCCATAAATAAAAGGTAACCATAAAAATTAACATTTAATTATGTCCATGCACCGCCAAGATTCATCTTGTCTACTGTCACTAGTGTTACATGAACCTCATTTTGGGAAATGGGTCCAGATCATTTTGACGTGTATGATGATTTGTTTTGGGCTGAGAACCTTGAAAGAACTTTGTGAGCCATGTCTATGAACGTAGCCCCTTTCAAACAAAATCTGCCACTAGATGACTCTCTCGTTTTGGTGCCTCAGTGATACCTTTGGAGGAACACATCTAAATCCCTCAGGTAGTGGTTTTATTTCATGATCAAACCAAATTATAGGAAAAAGTCTATAAACTTGGCCATTGCTATTTACTTCTTAGATGTTTTAAAATTATTTATAACATTATTATTCGTAATAGCCGAAAAACAAAAGCAACCTGAATCTCCAACAGGGGAACGGATAAACAAATTGTGGTGCGTTCATGTGACAGAATACTAGACAGCAATAAATCAGAAAGTCACAGATACTCACGATAACATCAGTGAAAATACGTTATCAAATAACATGGACCAAAAACTGTTGCTTACAAAAGAATACATACTGGACGACTCTTAAAAACAGGCAAAACTCATCATGGTGGTAGAAATCAGAACCATCGTTGCTTATGAGAATGGGCGTTGATTAGAGAACTTGGAGATGATGGAAATGTTCCATATCTTGACTGAGGTGACTCCTACACAGGTGTATACATTTATCGAAGCTCATCAAAATACGCACTTAAGATCCATGCATTTCACCATGTGGAAAATGTATTCCAATAAAAATACTAGCACTTCAAAAGTCACTAAAGAAAATATGATGACATTGTCTGAGACTTAGTTTTATGACCTAGAATCAAAGCTATGATCACTAGTCTCTCGAGTTGAAAAAAATCCAATTTATATATTTCAAACTTTACAAAACATTCACTTAGAGTGGTTTCTCACAAAAGATTTTAACACAAAATTCTTTGCAGTTATCTACACAAGTCTATTTAAAAGCTGACAGCTTAACAAAATTTAAACAGATTCTTAGAAAATATATGTTTGAAAAGCATTATATGGGAGTGTCCTTTTGAATGAGCTATGGTTGGACAGATTTACATGTGTGTTGACAAGAAATTGCGAAGTAAAAACTCTGGCTCATGTTTAAATATGTTGTCAAGAGAGAGACATGTGTTGCTCCTTTTACCTAATGACCCAAAGAGTTATGTAAATAAACACCTCACCCACCTTGGTGCAGGGAAGGAATGTGGATGAAGAGTCCTTTCAGCCATAGGTGTTAACAGAAAAATGGTCAGTGAAATTAGGCAGAGCAGCTAATGGGATTTTTTAACTCTATGTATTCAGGGCAAACTCTGCACTCAAAGAGAATCTTTGCTATAGGTCAAGGAAATCCTTGCAGTAGAGGAAGCGAATAGTCTTAATTCATGTGCAGCTGGGGAGAGACCAAAGGATGCAAACCATGTTTGGCATTCCCGAGGGCAGTTTCCACCCTGATGGACAGCTGTCCCTTGCTGGCCTGTGCCAGAGACTAGACAGGGCCTCAGAGAGCATGTGCAGCCCTGAGCTGCCACCCATACAGAGTAACGCTTCTCAGCTGGTAGTTGTCAATTCTGCCTCTCTTCAGAAGATCTTGACTTTTGTCTCCAAGCTTACCCTTGTGATAACAGTTTGCTGTTATTCACCCACGCGATGGCTCGACTCACTGTTTTTAAGAATACGCTTACTCAGGACAATTCTTCAAGGCTACAGACACAAAAAGCAAATTATTAGCAAGCAAATTATGACTTGAATTTTGTCTGTTTTAGTGCTTTTCCCTGTATTTATGTCAGCAGCTTCGCTGGAAGCAGCTGGCATGTCCCCTATGTGGCTGTTTGTGCCTATTGCCATAGCCTAATTCTAACTCGAAATTACTAAAAAGCATTTTGTGCTATCATAATCATTTGCATGGGCCATAACTAGCTCTTTTGTTATCAAAGTCCCATCCAGTGGTTGGGGTAATTTTGATAAAGACTTTCTGACACAATGGCCTATTTCACACACACCCCCCGCCCATTCACATCCCAGCAATTAGAGAATTGACCAATACGTTGTCTTGTAAAATAAAATTAGACACAACTAGTACTGGGTCAAAGGTGTAATTCTGAGATCAAGTGGGTAAATATGTAATTCCTCCCTCAGAAATCCTTTATAACTGTTCATATACTCCCCAAAAGGCAGCACCCCTGAAATTTGCCTTCATTTGCTGGCAAAGCCTTGATGAGCTGCCATCCTCTCAGTATTAATCAAATAAAATGACTTCGGGGAGGATGATGCCCCTCTAGGGTCTCTCTTCAGGGTCCTTCAGAGTCAGTGGCCATCCCAGTCCAATCCTACAGAGGAGCTCTTTCCTTTCCAGGTGTGAGAACGAGCACAGTGAGGTGAGCCCAGCTTTCTGGGGACTGGAGGAAAGGATTCAGTCTAGATGGGCTTCAGGTTGGAAATGACCATCATAGGAGGGGATTTGGCATTTATAGAAATGTCTGTGCTATGACAAATGCATTTCAGCCTTCACAGAAATATTTTGTGAAGACAAACTAGGAAGTACATTCGATAGCTGTATGATTTAAATATTTACATGTCCACCAACATTGCTGCAAACATGCCTGGTCTCAGTGACCAGAACTCTCCTTCTTGTCTCTAAACTGTGGTCAAAAGATAATGGTGTGTTTATTCAGTTTGCAAATAATTAGGTGCCTCTTTTTTTCATTTTTATTATATATACCCTACTTTTTAATCACTTTTTTGATAATTAACACTTCTATGGAAAAAAAAATCAGAGTAAAGGTGAGGTGGTATTGAAACTCATCAAGCCTGTCACCATATAACATCTTAATTGGGGAAAGGCTGGTCTAACACCACCTGGAGCTACTAATACTGTCCTCTGAGGGCACATCACTGGGTTGTGGTAGTGATGTATTGTCCCTGAGGAATTATATTTGGCTGATAAACTCTCTCAAAGTTGTAACTTCAACAAGATGAGTTTTTTTTTTTTTCTCCCTCACATACTTAAATGAACTGAAAATGATGGAATAATGCTAGTATTTTGGTTCTACAATTTTCTCAGGGACCCAAGCTCCATCCTAATTTCTGGGCATGACCCTCATCCTTATAGCTTCCCAGCTGGCTGCTGCTAGAGCTTCAGCCATCACATCCTCATTCCTCAACAAGGAGAAAGAAGTTGGGAAAGTGGACCTTGCCAAAGGAGTCAGCCCCTTAGCCAGAGACTTGTGTCTTATTAATCTATGCTTGAGCAGAAGCCATAGTACCCATCCCTCCCTGGACATGAAAGATAACCAAAGCCGAATGGAATTCCTCAAGCTCAAGTTGCCCCAAGGGCAGGACTCTCCAGCAAATTAGGTTCAATGTACTACTCTATTTCATAGCTTAGAAGTTAACCATGGAAAGCCCGTTACCATTAGTAATCTGTGACCAGAACCCCCGCCCTCCTGATGGCTTTCAATCTCTGAGAGACAGAGCCATAGGAGTCTATAGATGGACCTCAGGGGTCAAGGGAGGACCTCTGGGCCACTCTCCCCACTACACCAAGAGCTGCCCACCATAAGCAGCTTTCTATATCACATGCCCATGTAAGATTATTTTAGTAAAGTTTCTACGGCTAAAAACAAAAGTGATGATAGCCATTTCATAGCCAATGACCGCTCCTGATTGGCAACCTGGTAGAGTTACAGCATGAGTAGCCTTCCTCAGCCACCCAAGCAAGAGTCACTACAACTCGCTGTGTGTGGAGCGTCCTCCTACAGTGTCCTAGGCACTGCGGGAAATCTGGACGCTGATGAGACTTCCGCCACCCCAAGAACTTGTAGCCCCCCTGAACCCATCAAAGCAGATAGCAGCTATCAAATCTGGGTTCAGCTGTCAAAGAAAGCCTCATAGAGCAAGAAGGACTCAGCTTCAGGTTAATTCACTTCAGGTTAATTCTAAGCAAATACACCCGGAAATAAATGAGAATGGCAGGGGGCTGAGAAGAAAACCAGTTCAACCCAAGTACAGAAAGGAGGTCAACGGGTCAGTTTCTCTCACCAATTTTGGGTGAAGATGAACCTCCTGATAATAACCCTTTGCTAAGTGTTTACGAGGATACTGGGTGTCAAGGACTGTGCTAAGTGCTCTACCCACATTATCGCCTTTAATTTCCACAACAGTCCTAAGACAGTGTACAAGAGAAGAGAAAATTATCTTGGAAACAGAGTAAGTGGCCCAAGGACACATCAGTCGGAGACTGTACCTGGATCCATTGGATTCCAGAGCCATCCCCCGCCACCCACCCCACCCACCCTGCTTTGCCCTCTGGGTCTCCCTGAGGGGCAGAACAGCAGTTGCCTCCAGCCTTCGCATAATCTACATTTATGCTAAGGTAAACCCATGCGATGGCCCCTCTCCCAGCCAGGAACCTGCCTCTAGCTTTCGACTAGCTTCCAGACCAAATTTGTCTCCAAAAATGCAAACCAGTTTTGTTTTGTTTTTTTCTTAATTAGTTTCAAGGATACAGTACATTGGTTAGACATTTACACAGTTTATAAAACGATCCTTCTCTCCTCTGGTTTTCAAACCAGTTTTAATGTTCGCCTTAGCAAAGATAACTAGGAAAATATCTTATTGGCTCAAATCAAAGTTTTTAAAAACAAAAACTATAAAGTTACCTGTTTGCAAACTATGTTGAGTCCTGGTAGATCTGCAGCAAAAGACCTCATGGAATCAAACCCAAGAGAACACCTTCCCATCTGGAGCCAGCCTACTGCCACCAGCTCAGCCTGAAAGAGCAACTTAGCTGGGAAAGTTTGAGGCCTGGGAAAGAGGAGGGTGAGGCGGGGCAGTTCAGCCTGGAAAGGGAATGAAAGCCTCAAGGGGGAAACGGCCGACCCCTGCCCTAGCTTTTGTGGAGAAAGGCCTTTCCCAAAGGACGGTGCACTCACAGGCCTGCAAGTGCATAAAAGGGAAAGTAGGGACATTCTGGAAGATGCTGAAAGAAACCTTTCATCTTTCTCTTGGCTCTACACTTATTCTTTACTCCTCACTCCTCCAAGGGCAGAGGAGGGACCATCTGATGAGATAAGGAAAAACTATGATAATCTCAGCTGCCTGGAAAAATGGTATGTTAGTGTTTTGACGAAATAGTTTTGACCTTGTGGACCCCCTGAAAGGGTCTCTAGGATTCCAGGGTCTCCATAAGACACTTGGAGAACCATTGCTTCAGATGACCAGCCCAGTTTCTTCTTATTCTGCATGCAGCTGAGGAGGGTGGAGAGATGGATGCTTCTCCCTGCTCCTGGGATCAACACATCCATGACCAAGGAAATCCATCTGTCAGGGAGCCCTGGTCCTCTGGGGGCAAGGCTACCTAGAGGTCAGCCTCAGCCTTCAACCAGTATTACCCAATCTGGCTGATGCTTGTTTCTCTCCCCAGCCCACCTCTTCTCACCATGGTTACTGGATCCCAGTGGAGTAGGGGTTCAGTTTGCATGTTCCTGACTCAGAGGTTTTTAAAAGAGCTTTGATGTATAGAATTTCATTAAAGCCATAAGTGCCCCAAGGTAGCCATTGTCCAAACACAGATATTGCCTTCATTTGTAAGCTGCCTAATTCCTGCAGAAATGGATTTAAGTTTATCTATAATCCACATTCTGTTCTCCTGCAGGGTTCGAGTGGGCCCATGACGTGAGTGAGCCAAGAAGACCTATCTCTTATTTGTTTTCACACATGGGAAGAGGATGAAATGGTCTTTCATCTTGGCCCTGGAGAGGTTTGAAGCCCAGACACAAAGAGAAAAAGAGGGAAAGAAAGACACTAGCTCTGACAGATCTAGGCACAAAGGTGACATGCTGCCCCCTGCAGGAACCCCTCCCTTGGGCCAGTTCCCTAAAACCAATTGAGAGGGGGGTCTAGATGAGTAGGACCTGGGTGGGTCTTTGTTCTGTAGCATCTCTGGTGAACTATCAGACACAGCTAACAGCTTATCTGCCTTGAGCCAAAATGAGAGAAAATAACCCCCGCAAGGATCCTGTTTTGTACCATGGACGTAGCTATACCCCTTTACCTCCATAAGAACCTGTTTTTATGAGGCTCAGGAGAAGTTTTGATTGTGGAGTTGGGTGGATAGGGCACAGTCCCAATTCGCCCACTAACTAACTAGCAGGGTGACATTGGGCAAAGCACATGGGCCATCTGACTCTTGATTTCATCAGCTATAAAATGGATTATTGTGGAATTTGCTAAAATTGTGCATGTAAGCACATAGCACAGTACATGGCCTACAAGGTGCACTTAATAAATGCCAGCCATTATTTTGCATCCTAGCTCACCTCTGACATGATTAGAGGCGCAAAAGTGTAGGCCCGCCCTTAGCATTTGCAGAGCACAGAAACACAATTGGAAGCCTGCATACCATACAGATATATACACATGTAAAAAATATAAATCTTCTAACAAATGGTTATAAAATGTTTCATATATTTATCCTGACAAGTATTTATTCATAAAAACAAAAAAACTTAAAGCATGCCTTGAGGTATGGCTTTTATATGACTAAAAATTTGCAAAATATTAAATCTGACTGAATTTAATCATTATTGCACGTATCTGGGGACGAGATAATTTGGATAAGTAATAAACATAATTTCTTATAAATATTTCTTTCATAAAATACATTTTTGCCTTTATTTTAGCAAAACTGAAAATGATGCAATTGCAGTCAATATTTTACATAATTTGTATTCCATTGATACTAATTTTTTTAATAAAATATAATTGTGTTTAAAGTGCAGTATATTCAAAGTGTAGCAATATATTTTATCAAAATGTAAACTACAACATGTAAAAATCAAAACCAAAATTACTTTTTGTTTCAAAAATATCATTTTTCATCTAATATATTCAAAATGATAGAAAGCAAAATATAAATTCTAATTCATGAATATAAAATTTTAAATCTAAGAATGTAAATAAAGTTGACATTAATTTAACTTTGAAATTTGATTAAATCTTCTCATCTATTTTGATAAAAATTAAATTTTCATAATTCTAGCATGCACGTCCACCTAGTTACAAAAATAATCATTTTTATGCTTCATGTATGTTACCTCTAGACCATCATATATACAAATTTAAAAAATTATGAATTAATACTGCAAAAGTTCCTTAGTTACCATGTACAACTGCTGTGAATACACTGCTCCTTATTGACTAGTATGGGAACCACACATCAGAACTTGAAGTGTCAACAAAAAAGTCAAATAACCCATTTAGGAAATGGTCAAAGGACTTGAACAGACATTTCTCCAAAGATGGTACACAACTGGCCAGCAAGCATATGAAAGATGCTCAATATCACTAGTCATCAGATAAATGCAAATGCAAATAAAACCACAATGAGATATCAATTCACACAAATTAGGATGGCTACTATCAAAAAACAAACAAAAAAAAAAAACCCAGAAAATAACAAATGTCAGGCAAGGATGAAGAAAAATTGGAACCCTTGTGGGATTGTATTGTAGTATTTGAGGGATCATAAAATGGTGCAGCTGCTATGAAAACAGTACGGAGATTCCTCAAAAAATTAAAGATAGAATGACCAGATAATCCAGCAATCCCACTTTTGAGTTTATATCCAAGAGAATTGAAAGCAGGGTCTGGAAGAGATATTAGCATAGTCATGTTCATAGCAGCACTATCACAATAGCCAAGAGGTGAAAATAACCCAAATG